>NC_057416.1:3204039-3347539 GCF_019320065.1 Cervus canadensis | reverse complement strand
CCCTGATTATTTAACTTATATGCAGAGTACATCATGAGAAAAGCTGAGCTGGAAGAAGCACAAGCTGGAATCAAGATTGCCGGGAGAAATATCAATAACCTCAGATATGCAGATGACACCACCATTATGGCAGAAAGTGAAAAGGAATTAAAAAGCCTCTTGATGAAAGTGAAAGAGAAGAGTGAAAAAGTTGTCTTAAAGCTCAACATTCGGAAAACTAAGATCATGGCATCTGGTCCCATCACTTCGTGGGAAATAGATGGGGAAACAGTGGAAGCAGTGTCAGACTTTATTTTTTTGAGCTCCAAAATCACTGCAAATGGTGATTGCAGCCATGAAATTAAAAGACACTTACTCCTTGGAAGAAAAGTTATGACCAACCTAGACAGCATATTAAATAGCAGAGACATTACTTTGCCAACAAACGTCCGTCTGGTCAAGGCTATGGTTTTTCCAGTGGTCATGTATGGATGTGAGAGTTGGACTGTGAAGAAAGCTGAGCAGTGTAAAATTGATGCGTTTGAACTATGATGTTGGAGAAGACTCTTGAGAGTCCCTTGGACTGCAAGGAGATCCAACCAGTCCATCCTAAAGCAGATCAGTCCTGGGAGATCATTGGAAGGACTGACGCTGAAGCAGAAACTCCAATACTTTGGCCACCTCATGCGAAGAGTTGACTCATTGGAAAAGACCCTGATGCTGGGAGGGATTGGGGACAGGAGGAGAAGGGGACGACAGAGGATGAGATGGCTGGATGGCATCACCGACTCGATGGACATGGGTTTGAGTAAACTCTGGGAGTTGGTGATGGACAGGGAGGCCTGGCGTGCTGCGATTCATGGGGTCGCCAAGAGTCCGACACAGCTGAGTGACTGAACTGAACCCCTCGGTAACTGGGCTCCCCAGGTGGTGCTAGCCGTAAAGAACTCTGTCCCCGCCCTCCTCTGCTTCCTCCTTCCCTTTTTCTCTGCTTGCCTCGGTCCCCTTCCTTCTTCTCTTCATTCTCCCTCTCTCCCATATCTTGTTTGCTGATATTTCCATCAGTGCTACTTGTCTTGCGATTCTCAGCCCATGGTTTGCAGCGATTTGATGAGAATGTTACTCTCGAGAGTTAGATTTTAGGAAGATTAGACGAGTGACTTCTTGTGCTCCACGTGCCGTCATGTGCTCCTGGAGTCCTGCTTCTGATGCTGTATTATCATATGTGACCATGATGGCAACAGCAGGCGGTGGAGGGCCGTGTGTGGTCACGCGATGCCGCCCTCCTCTGTGTCCGTCTGACGTGGGCGGCCCTGCAGGGTCCTCCTGCACGTGCTTCGGGATGACGGATCCCGGCTTCCAGGAGTTCCAGGCCATCACTGCGGTCTCATCGTGTATGTGGCGCGAGTCATGGAGACTCTCAGTTCTTCATAAAGCAGTTGCTTATGATGACAAGTCTGCAGGTGCTACTTCGTGATTTAAAAATTAGCCCCGGAATCGATCATTTCTGTGCACACAGAATTTTAAGGGGTTTGAAATATCCATTTCATGTGTAACCATTATCCAGTGCTTTAAACAAAATCCTAACAAAAAGATGTACATCAAGGCGTTTTCTCTTGCAGGAGGAACGGACTTTATGATCCACAGGTTATCCCAGTGAGAAGCTTTGTCCCTCCGTGAAAATCCCTTGAGTGTGGACAGCTTTAAGTGGAGCAGTGCAGCTTATTGAAACACCAGAGTCTGCCAGAACTGGGTTCACTTCTGGGGTTGGGTGACCCCAGCGGTGACCGAGCACATGTTCATTATTCTCCGTGTGCGTTTCTTTTCTGTGAATTGGTGCTTGGGGGAACTGATTGAGACTGCTTGCGGGTGGCTCATTATTGTCGTCACCCACACTGCTCTGCTCATGGTGCAGCCCAGGCGGATGTCCCTATCAGGGATGTGCAGGGTTGCGTGGGCAGCTCTAACACAACCTCTACTGCTGTTGCTGCTATTTAAGGCCCTCTGCTGGATCTCTGAACTAGAGCACGTGCCACCTACTGATACACTATCAAGTGATTATTGATCATCTTTGTTTATTACCGTCTTTCTGTCCCTCTCCCCCGTAAGACAGTCCTTCATGAGGGCTGCAGCTCTCTCGGGCACATAGCGGTATTCAGTAATTATTTCTTGATTAGGTAAATAATAACAAGCTTAACTTACTGAGGAGCACAGCTGGTTTTCGTTTTGCTCATGGCTTTTAGGTTCCATGTGTATTCGACCCCCTGGCCTTGGGTACCGCATGTTGGCCTTGAACTGAGCTCCCCGAGCCCTTCACCCCAAGCTACCGGGACTCCGGCTGCCTTCACAGGCAGATTGTCCAAGCTGACAGGTGCTATACCAGTGAGCACACACCAGATTTTCATCTTGTTAATTATTTTTATATCAAATACCCATTAAAATCATACTTTACATAGGCATCATCATATTGACTCAATCATTAAAATTCATTTCACCCCATTCTGTTCAAAGTACCCTGTGACTTCTACAAAGCTGTAGATTTCATAACTGACTCACATCATATTTCCATTGAGCAGGGCTTGTTTAAACCAAATAGAAAATCACTCAAACTGACTCCATTTTTCTTTTCTTCTTAAATTCTATAGAACTTAAGAGATTGGTGAAATCTCTTATGTAATATTTACCAAAGAACTTTTCTGGTAGTCCAATATAGTGTGTGTGTGTGTGTGTGTGTGTGTATGCACGTGTGCTTAGGTATCATGGATCCTTTGTGTGAGAATTTTAAGGAAACTCCAGAGTATTTTTCCACTGGCAGGAACACAGGCAATAACACTTTGATTTATCAGGCTCAAGATCCCAGTCACTCCTCTGACCCAGAAGGCCGACCCTGGGTCCGTGGAGCAGAGGCAGGCAGTCTGCCCTCACTGAGTATCCGTGTGATCAACAGTGGCCAGCACCTCCCTCCTCTTGCAGGCGCACCTCACATCCAAGACTCGGCATTTGTTCTTCGGTCTGCCTGACACCCCAAGACATCTGCCCTGTCTCTGCAGAAATAGTAGCCCTGCACCCCGATGCTGTGTGCCCCCTCATACTTCTTTGCAGTAATCAGGGTCTTGTGCCTGCTTCACATCACAGGGTGAGAGCCGAGGAATGGTTTCTCTTCTGAGCTGAAGCTGAGAGGAGCCAGCTCAGGGCCACATAGTCCTCTCTTGACCTGTTTTGGTACTCGAGGGTCATGCCACAAGGCGTTATAGCCTCCACAGACTGGGAGCCTGAGTTACCGAGGATGAATGCACCTCCGATGCTTTGGAGACACAGCTTCAGTGAGGAGAAAGCTCTTGTTTTCCTGAAGCACAGAAAGGTGTTGATTTTGCTGTGGGTTAGCCCAGCGTTGTCTAGCCTGTTGGGAATGCCTGCCCAGGCCAGAACCCACCTCCCGACTGTAACCTGGACCCCTCCCCTCTGCTCTAGCCAGCCTAGAGCACGTGCCACCTACTGATACACTATCAAGTGATTATTGATCATCTTTGTTTATTACCGTCTTTCTGTCCCTCTCCCCAGTAAGACAGTCCTTCATGAGGGCTGCAGCTGTCTCGGGCACATAGCGGTATTCAGTAATTATTTCTTGATTAGGTAAATAATAACAAGCTTAACTAATGTCCCTGCCCATTCCCAAAAATGCTTTCCTATAGACCAGTTTCTTATACATAGTTCTGCTCTTAAAGTACACCTGAACTCTGAGAAAGCATTTCAAAAGTATTATATGATTAACTTGAAGCCACAAAAGCAATGAAATTAAGTGAAAATTAAAATTCCAACCTTATAATTGAATGCGGCCCTATATGGATACTGAGGGTTCCCTTTGACATTCATGTGATTTTTTTGCCCTTGGCATTTAACTCAGGATGTATATTTCAACCACAGAGATGGACATCTGATTTTCAGTCTTACATTATTGGTGATTGTGTATTTCATCTAGGGAGCTGAGAGCACATTAAAACATACACTTGCTGTCTTAACTTTAAATTTCCTTGCCATCCTGAGTTGAAATTAGACCCTTAGCATTTCTATAATGTAGTTTTTAATTGAATTGCTTTTTTTTCCCCATGCGAAAGTGTTCTATTATGATAGAATTGGCAGGATCACAGCAGCTATGAGCAAACTTGTTTAAACTACTGTTCTATAATTCTCACTCACTGTGGGATTGATCTTAATGGATGCAAAAGAAAAAAAAATAACTAAAAATGTAAGGCTAAGCACTCACAGGCTTTGATCTAAAGGAAGCATTTAAAGACCTTCTTTGTAAAGGTCATCACACAGCCAACAGTTCCCCAGATTGTGGTGCTGGGTTGTGCGTTTCTTCTGGTTCTTACCTGGTTATTGGCAGGATGGTGGCTGGCTCTTCTGTGAAACTGATGAGAAAGGTGGTTCCTGTTCTTCAGTCACCAAGTCATGTCTGACTCTGCGATCCCATAAACTGCAGCACCTAGGGCCCCCCTGTCCCTCACCATGTCCCAGAGTTTGCCCAAGTTCATGTCTACTGGATCAGTGTTGCCATCCAACCATCTCATCCTCCGTCGCCCTCTTCTCCTTCTGCCTTCAGTCTTTCCCAGCATCAGGATCTTTTCCAGTAAGTGAGCTGTTCACGGCAGGTGGCCAAAGTACTGGAGTTTCAACTTCAGCATCAGTCCTTCCAATGAGTATTCAGGGTTGATTTCCTCTAGGGTTGACTGGTTATAATGTTGCTTGTTTACTATCTCTTTGCTCAGCTCTTCTCTGTACAAAACAAGGGAGCCCAATTCCATGTCCTCTAATCTAAAATGTTCTCATAAAATGATTTCACACATTAATAATTCAACAGAAAAGTAGCTTCTGAGAAAAGTTGTAAAATTTAAGGCTAAGCACTCACAGGCTTTGATCTAAAGGGAGATGGTGGGGACTGACCCTATGAAAGCAAACATAATCAGGTAGAATGGAGCAGATGGATCCGCAAAGATGTGTATGCATGTTGTGACCACACTGGACATACAGGAGGGACCCCCACTCAAAATTTGATTTGAATGTCGAGACTGACAGTGCCCCCCAGAAGGACAGCAAGAGGTTTATGAATCACATACCTGAGGTCTCAAAGGAGAGAAGAGCAGACATCACCAGCTCGTCCAGGATCTGTCATGATTAGTGGGTGGGGAAACTGTGCAGGCAGGGGCTCTGTGATCTGAACCTTCTGCTGACGCCAGAGGAGCAAAGAGGCAGGACTTCTTGCCTGCTTGTTGAGAAGTGGGCCAGAGGATGGAGAGGGACATGCAAGGCTTCAAAGTTCTTAGATAGTCAGATAAACGTAAAAAATGGAGTCAGACTCCGTTATAGAGAGAGAGTGCCTTGTACAACCACATGCATTCAAGTATAGTAGGAGCTTAGTCTAAACAAACAAATTGATAAACATCAACCTTCATGTTTGCATGCTTAGAGCCCAAAAGGGAAGATGGACATGTTAAAATAATAACAATGATGATAATGATAAGCTGTGACACTAGAGAATGAATTACATATCAAACGGATGATGATGGGCAAGGACTTACTAGGCACATGTTAGAAGAACTGCCACAGTGAAAGTCCTGATTGCTGGCTTATCTTAATTTGGGGAAACAAACCATCAATGACTTCTGACTTGGGGGAGTGGAGGTCACGTCAGCCTTTCCAAGGAGATGCCCCTTAATTCACATGTTCTGAAGGACATGGGTGTTGTAGTGGTTGAAGAGTGGAGAAAAGGAAACCTGGGCTTGTGTCCTGGCCGGTGTGGATGCCCAGAGCGTTGGGGTTCCAGCAAGTTCCACGTGGGCTGGAGCAGAAGGTTTCAGGAGGGGGCAGAGCTGGGCGCATGGGGAGAAGCGCATTCATCACAGCAGATCTGTCACCTGACAGCCCTGCAAAGGGTCAGGTCTGTGCAGGAGAGGCGGCTGTGGGACTGGTCCTTTCGGTCCTTCTCTCTGGAAGCAAATAGAATAACTTTTGTGATGTGGGAAGCATCAGCTTTTCTTACCATAATTCCTGGGATTAGAGAACTCGCATGATTTTTTCATTGAACGTTCACTTCAATTTCTGATCACGTTGGAGGAATTTGAAGTAACAGAGTTTTAATGACAATTAAAGGTTGTTAAGATTACATAAAATATATAATCAATGGATCACAGTAAATGTATTTATATCATATGTCAAGTACTTATTAATCTATTGTTTCATATTTATAATATTTAACCTTTAAAATATTTAAACAGCTTTGTTAGATATGGCTGACTTGGAAAAAGCTGTGAATATTTAATGTATGTAACTGAAGGAGTTTGGGAGTAAATATACACTCATGAAGCTAAATGTATCAGGAGACCTCTTTTTACAGAGTGTTAATGTTAATCATTCAGTTGTGTCCAATTCTTTACAGCTCCATGAACTGTAGCCCACCAGGCTCCTCTGTCCATAAGATTTTCCAAGCAAGAATACTGGAGTGGGTAGCCATTCCCTTCTCCAGAGGATCTTCCGGACCCAGGGATTGAACCCGGGTCTCCTACATTACAGGCAGATTCTTTACTGCCTGAACCACCAGGAGGGAGAGATGAAACTTGTAAGAATGATTTGTAAGAATGAATGATTTACAAGAATGAAACTTGTAAATAGTGATTCCCTGATAGTAATTAGAGAGCTGGAATTTAGAACCAAGTCTGCACAGATGTGTGCTTCTTTATCTCTTTCCATGTATGTATGCCCACTCCAGAAAACAACTATTATCTGATGTTCAAAGACAGAATCCATTGACTAGGTCTTTATGGGGCTCAGGTTCCAAGGGCATGGCCTCAGAACATAACATTTCTAACCAGATGCATCAGTTAACAGTGCCCTAAAGGAAAAGGTTTAGTATACAGGTATTTTATTGGCTGAATCCACACCTGTGTAAATTGCCAGGGGATTTGCCATTTATTTGTAAACTACATTGGTAACCCTGACAGTCGGCATGTGCTGTAACCTTTTGAACAGAGTGAAGGACTTGGATCTTGAGCTAGATTCCTTCTTGGCATCAGCAGGTTATTCAGGAAGGAAGTACGTGGATGTTGAAAGGGAACGTTTGTCTCCTGCGCTTGTCATGGACTAGTTAGAATTGAAAAGGCCTGCTGGGACCTGTTAGACACATTTTAGAAGAACAGTCTTAGCAAGTGTTCTGATTGCTGGAGTATTTTAATTTGGGGCAGAGAAAGGCCAAGAAAGGGAGGTTTTAAGTAGATATGAGTTTTGAGTTGGATTGAATCCTTTCAGGCCTCAGAGTCATCTCCTCCTGATAAGCTGACATTTCAGTGGTCATAAGCCTCCCGGCTGTCACTGGGTTTTCAAAGATTTCTGCCTCACAACTGACAGGCTTGATCTCTGCCTGAGATTAACCAAGGACTTGCTTAAATGTATTATGACAGAATCAGGAAGGACGTTCTCCAGAAGGGTCAACCTCCTGACATTACCAATGTCAATTTTGTGCTGTAGGAAAAAAGACAAAAAATGGATGTATTTATTTATATATATACACAAACACATATACACGTGTGTGTGTGTGTAAAGCTAAGGCCATGGCTTTGCTAATCCTCCTGATAATGCATACATTATAATGTATCTTTAAAAAAAATTACAGAAAGTCAAGGAGCATTTGTCCTAAGTTCAAAAAAATAGAGTCATTCTGTGTAGGAAAAGCAATGCAAGAAGCCATTTATGAGATCTGAGTTATTATTTTTTTTTATTTTGTTTTGTTTTGTTTTGCGAGCATTTATTTAGGAAATAAAACGCCACATAGGTGAAAGTTGGTAAGATCAGAAGGCTCATTCAGTGTATCCACATGCCTGAAAACAGGAATGGCCATGCCTCTGCCAGAGTGCCTTGCGGCAAAGGTTGGATTGACAAGACTGGAGGGTCCTCCCAGCCACGTTCAAACTGCCTGCAGCCGGGTCCCGGTGGCCTGCGGTATGTTACTAGGGGGACGGTGGCTGTTGATTAAGTGCTGGGTAACAGACATCAAATGCTGCCCCGAGTCGGGGGTTCTTCATCCATGTGATGTTACAGACCCCTGTGCCAGCAGCCGCCATCCTAAACCAAAGCTTCCTTCCATCACTCAGCCCTGTCTCCTTCCTCCTGAAGGAGGTGGTTTGACGACACCACCATTAGACTCTCATCAGTTTCAAGGATTCATATTGAGAAAGATTTTTTCAATGACCCAATGCACTATTAAGGTCTTCCTAACTGCTGAGCCGGGATGTTGTCAAATGGACTTTCATAAAACAAAGGAACTCTCTGCTTACCAAATCATTCATATGTTTTGTTTGTTTGTGTTTATTTTTAATTGAAGGATAATTACAATATTGTGTGGGTTTCTGCCATCCATCAACGTGGATCAGCCACAGGAGTATATAAGTCCCCTCCCTCTTGAGCTTCCTCCCACTTCTCTAGGTCGTCACAGAGCCCGGGTTTGAGTTCTCTGAGTCTGTATATTTGGTTTCTTATCTGTGGAATTCATGGAGCAGAAGAGAAGACTGCAGATGGGGACCTTTGTCTTCGCAACATCAGAGCAGTGAAGAAATACCTGTATGCCAAGTGGAGGCGTGCACCCACCCAGCCAGTCCCGGCAGACCTGTGGGTCAGGGCAGCAGGGCAGCTGCAGAATTGATTCAGTCTGCCTGCACTTCCTTAACTGCGCAAGGAGGGCCCTTTAACATTGAACTTTGGGTAGCACAACAGAGATAATTCGAGTAAAATAAAAACAAACAAGAATACATACACATATGTAGGTCCATGGATGTGTAAACACTGACTTACTCGAAGAGTATTAGGTGGTTCTTACATTAACCATCAAGTCCTTTAAAATCTGATTGAGTTTGTTAAAACAAGATGGGCAGATTTGAATTGTGTGAGTCCACCTATATGTATATTTTTCCAATAAATATTATTGCACAACACACCCTACGACTGACTTTGGCTGTGGGACTGTGGATGCGCAAATGTCTCTGTAAGGCTGTGGGAAAGGTGTGACTTGAGGCGTTGGAACCCCTGACCCTGAGCTGCTCAAGGGCGGTTGCAGATTGCTGATTGTGCATGAAATAAGCCCCAAAGAGTTGGTGGATGTTTCTGTCCTTGCCCCTGTCTTGTTTTGTCTCGCTCTGCATATTCCGTGATTATCAGCTGTTGTGGAGGTCAGACGTCTTCCCAGGCACTGAGTTGTTCAGCTTTCTCTGTTGTGCTGAGAGGGTAGTTGCAGAGAATGCTCCCTGCTCTCATGGTTTCCATCTTCAAATACACTGACTCTGTTCTTTGTTCCCAGTGTGTAGACATTCTGGTAAAAAAAAAAAAAAGAGGCTTTCTCAAATCTCTGAGGCTTGTGCTCTTACAGTTTATATTTGTTTTTACTTTATCTTTGTTGGTACTTTTCCCCAGGGCAACAATAAGGGAGTTTATTTGTTAGTAAGAAACAATCCTCTAGCCAGAATGACAATTGGAAACATCATTTTTTCATCATCAAAGTCATGATCATCCTTATCATCATCATCACCATTGAAACCGTATATCTTGAGCTTTTGCTATCTGCCAGACTGTGCTAATTGCTTTATATGTTTTCTCAGTTGATCAATCAACAGTTCTCCACGATGACCATCTTCACTCATTGTATGGGTGATGAGAATGAGGCTTACTCAGGTTACCTAATGTTCTGAAGGTCAAGTGGCTCGTGAACTTGCTGATTCCCTGTAAGCACCACAGCAGGTGGCTAAGGGGGAGGATGGGAAGGTTGGAGACAGGGGTGAAAGAAGGAATGTAAAATGTAGATGCCATCAGCTTTCATTTACTAAATGTTTCCTTTGATAAAATATACTAAGAAGACACAAAGAAGACACAGGAATTGCAGTTTGTTGCATGCCCACCGATTTCCATCAGTATGTGCACACTAAACATAATCTCATTTGGTCCCCACACTCACCAAGGTGATGCCAGTTGCCTGTTTTTAACACATATGTGAACCAAGGATTGGAAAGAGGGTGTGATTTTCCCAGCATCAGAAAGCTCTTTGGTTCTAAAGCACATGCTCACTCTATTACATGCTATCTTCCACCCCTATTTTTCATTTAGTTTTTAAAAAAGAAAAAAAGTGTTTATTGACAATTTTGGTCAAAGGCCAGAACCAAGTTTCCCTACAATTACCCAGTTTCAACCTCTGCTTTATTATTTGTTTATATTTTGGCACAAACACTTAACATGAGACCTATTGATTTACGTATTTTTAGGTCTAGTGTAAAACTTGACACATACAGAGTTGGATGAATGTTGAAGCCAGTGACAGACCCACAAATATTGCACAATTTTACCTACATGCTGCTGCTGCTGCTGCTAAGTCACTTCAGCTGTGTCCGACTCAGTGCGACCCCACAAATAGCAGCCCACGAGGCTCCTCCATCCCTGGGATTCTCCAGGCAAGAACACTGGAGTGAATTGCCATTTCCTTCTCCAATGCATGAAAGTGAAAAGTGAAAGGGAAGTTGTTGAGCCATGTCTGACTCTTAGCGACCCCATGGACTGCAGCCCACCAGGCTCCTTCGACCATGGGATTTTCCAGGCAAGAGTACTGGAGTGGGGTGCCATTGCCTTCTCCATTTGCCTACATGAGTAACCTAAAATAGTCTAATTCATAGACTCAGAGAGGCATGACAGTTGCCAGGGGGAGCAGAGAGAGGAGGATTACCAGCAGAGCTGTAAAGTTTCTGTTAAGCAGGATGGATCTTCCCTGGAGACCTTGTGTGCAACCCTGTACCGCCATTGACACTGGTGCATTGTGAACTTCAGCCTATGTGCAGAGGGCGGGTCTTGTGTTGGGAGTCCGTGTACTGTCTTATAAAGTAACAAATGCAACAGTCAAAAAGAATGAATGGCACCGTTTGGCAAATGTTTTAGGAATCTGAAGGAAGAAGCATCCTTATGCGTGAGTTTGATCAGAGAGGACTTGGTGGTCAGCATCACCTCTGAAGATGCTGGAAATCCGAGTAGGGCTCGAATAGATGGAGGGGGAGGAGAGGGCCCGGAATGACCCTCGCGGCGCTGCTGTGACAGGGAGATCTGGGGGCGCTGCTCCTTTTGGGGGGAAAGAGGTCACGTGAGCTCCAGGTCGGAGAGGAAGAGACAGCCTCATTGTCACTGTCACTTGTGTTTTAGGCATCAGATGGCTGTCCTTCATACAAAAGCTATGGAAGTTAGGATCTGAAAAGTTTGCGGGAGAATTAATGGCTTGGTTGATTGATGAGCATATGCCACACCTCTTTCCAAAGCTTACCTAGATCTGTCAACGAAGATGCTCACACTGGGCCAGACCCTGTAGGACTGCGGCCAGGGGATCTGACACCAAAGTGGCTGGTGGGGCTCATGGGGGTCCCTGGAAGGGAAGCCTGGCTGCGAGTTTAAGGAGCGGATTGGCCCTGAGGGAGGGGGGAAGCTGGGTCTACTCCTTCGGGAAACAGGGTCGAGACTTTAAAGAAGGAGGTGAACGGAGCAGAACACAGTGGGAAGCAGAGACGGGGAAGGCTTTTGAAGGAGCTGTGCGTGTAGATAAATAAGACTTGTGCAGATTGCAGGGCAGAGCCCGTGGTCTCAGGGCTGAAGAAACACACACGCAGTGGAATATGTCCAGCTGGCAGGAGAGCTCTGTCACCCGCGACCGTCTCTGCTCGCACTGACTCTTTTACAAAGGTTTCTTGGATCTCTTGGGCATCTTCACTCATCACTAATAAATAGGTTTGGGGTCACTCATAAGAAACCTTCCAAATGTCCCTAAATCAGTGTTACGATCCCCCCGATACTGTACCCAGGACATGCTTCTGTTTTTGTGCTTACACAATTATACTCACAGTATTAGCACCCTATTCCCTCCACAGGAAGCCCTGCTCGTTGATGCCTGGGTCCAGCTTTATTTGTCTTGTCATCCCTGTCTCTTCGTTTTTGGCATGGATCATGGACTCATCAACTGTTTGATGAGTTGAATAGAATTTGTTTGTATTCCTGTCTCCTTCAAAGCTGTGAAGTGGTTTTTAACTTTCTTCTACATGAGACCTTCATCCCTAATACAGGTTCTGTCTCTTACCTGATTCTCAGTGAATTCTTGCATGTGAGCATGTGGATAGATGAATGGGGTTGATAATATGGCTTTACAAATGAGAGGGGACCATTTTCCACAACAGTGTCTTCCTATTTGTGATGACTACGACTGAAACCCTGTCTGAAACGGGGATGATTGGGAACCAGTGTCACTGAATGGACAGAATTTAGGGGAATGACTGCAGGGAGGAAAATTGATACCTGGCCACAGAGAACCAGGTTCCACTTCTTTGAACCTTTCTTTCTTTTAAAGGATGTTAAGTTCCCAAATCTTAAGTTGCAATCAGTTGATTCCTGAGTCCACTTTCTCAGATCTTGGTGAGCAACTGTCCTAAAAATCAAGCATAAAACTAGATGGCAATCAAAGCATATCAGTATGTCGCAATGGTCCATGTTTTATGGTGCATAACCTTGAGTAAATGATGACCCAGTTTATGAAACATTGTATTTTGTAGGAAAAAGCAGTTAAGATTAAGAGTAAGATGGCTTGTTTCTTGGTATGATTCTTGATGAACAGCTTTGTTAGTTCTGAATTTCTTGCATTTTGTTCTGAAATGCTATTACATCTGAAACACATTGTATTCATTTTAATATAATTAGATTCTATTCAGAGTATGTGTATGGAATAGTGTTGAAATTAGCTTCATTCTGAAGCTGTAAGACATATTATTCTAATTTGTGAGGGTTTCATATGAAATCTGATTAGAGAGGGAATTTCAGTTCTGCCTTTGTTGTTGAGATCTTTCATTTAAGAACTTTCCTAGCCATTTTGTGTCCCTGGACAAAAACTAGATGGCCACATAGGAGTCACTGTATTATGGATTGCAGTTCCATCTGACTTGCAAGTTTTCAAAAAAAAAAAGAAAAGAAAAGCTACTTCCTGTGTTTGTAGTGCTATTAAATTTTACCTTCAGATTCTGCTCTTTCTCTCACATTTTCAATAGATGAACTCTCATGGAAAGGGGCTAAGCCACACACCATTCCAGGAGCACTTCACATAAAACAACGCACATGAGCGATGCACTCCAGAGGTAGCAGGCAGATGGGAACCCCCTTCAGGGTAAAGCGTTGGAGCTTCATTCCCTATGGACCAAAACTCCAAGACGAGAAAGCAGAACAGTTATAGGAGGAAGCTGGGCCCTGCACAGACCACATATTTCTCATTCTTGAAGTGAGGAGGCCTCCCGGAACACACGTGTACAGAAAGGCTCCTTGGAGGTCAAAGTGGAGTCATGTCAACGGATGTTCTACCCAGAAGCCTTTTTGATAAAATCCATCTTGGCTAAGAGACATGTGCGCACACATGGGAGGATCCTGAGATGCTCTAAATATGCTCTGTGAACCAGGCAAATCAAAATGATTGGCCAAAGGAAACCTGGAAAACATACTCCATAAAAGTAGTTCAAACCCGTGGCTGATTCATGTCAATGTATGGCAACAACCACTACAATACTGTAAAGTAATTAGCCTCCAATTAGAATAAATAAATTAATTTTAAAAAGAGTAGTTGAAACCACTGCGAGGGCACCACGCAAGGACTTTCCCTCTGAGTCTGCCCATGTGCCTGTCCACATGCACAATGCTTTGCTGTTTCACTACTTTCTGTCTTTATGGGGGTTCTTTTCTGCAGAGCAGAAGGTCCAGGGCCCTTGTCACTGACCACTGGTTAAGTGGCTGGGATCTGGTGCTCTTACTGAGGAGACCCAGCCCCATCTGTGGCTGGGAGCCAAGCCCTGCTCCAAGGTCTTGCAGGCCTCGGCCACTGGAAGTCACTGGGACACGAGACTTTCCATCATGCTGAAGCTAACATTTTTATTTACCTAGAATCTGACAACTACTTTGAATTTTTATTTTTCAAATTTTAACCTTATGTTGAATGTGCTTGCTTCCTTCGAAGGGCCCAAATCCCTGTATTAAACACAGAAAACATTAAAATGTTTTCAATACTTGAATCTTTACGTTCCAGATTAACTCCCCCTTAAGTCATTTCACTAATCCAGGTGTTACTGAAATCATATTACAATGAATAATCTTCTAATTCACTCTGTCTGTGAGTTTGAATTGGACTCCACTGAAAGCAATAATTATTACAGAAGGAAGTTAAATTTTTCTTAAGTGCCATGCATTACTACAACTACTTTTAATAAGAACTACTATATCTAGCATTCACTTATTATTCACATCTTTTTTCATATGTGCTATATTTAATTCTTGGAGCCACACTGTGAAGTAAGCATGAATCCTTGTCTCATGATATAAAGACTTAACTGAGGCATTTATAAATAAGGGGCCCATCATTACCCAATTTTATTACAAAGACCTGGGACTGTATTCCAGTTCTCTGGTTCTAAGTTTTATCCACCACAAGTAAGAAAACAGTTTCTCATCCTAACCATCCTGTACCATAATTGATTAATTTAGTCAGCCTTTATTTAGTGAACATATACTCTGTGCTGAGCTACCATGATAAACATAGTAGAAAGAAATGAGTGAATGGCCCATAAAACATATCGGGCTCAATGAGGGGAAGTATAGCCTCCTTTCTATTTTTTTAAATATGTTTAATGGATTTTGTTAGAGTCATAAGTTCACAGGAAAATTGAAAGTGAGGTGCAAAGATTCCCATCCACCCCCGCCTCCACTCATGCCCGGCCTGCCCCATCACAGGCATCCTCATCATTTGCTCCATGTGTTACAGCTGATAAACCTGCGGTGACACGTCATTGCCACCCAGAGTCCACCGTTTACTTTAGGGCTCCCTCCTTGTGTCATGCATTCAGTGGCTTCCCTGCTGGCTCAGTGGTAAAGAACCCGCCTGCCAGTGCCGGAGATGCAGTTTTGGTCCCTGGGTCGGGACGATCCCCTGGAGAAGGGAATGGACACATTCCAGTGTTTATGTCTGGAGAATTCCTTGGACAGAGGAGACTGATCGGGCTACAGTCCATGGGGTTGCAAAGAGTCAGGCACGACTGAGCAACTAAGAAACAGCAATGGAGTGATGCACACATAATAGTATAATTCTATTAATAGTAAAATCAGAGTAGTTTTCACTGCCCTAAAAATTCTCTGTGCCTCTTCTTCCCTCCTTCCCTATGACCTCTGGCAAACTGCAGCTCTTTTTTTATTGTCTCCATAGTTTCACCTTTTCCAGACCATCATAGCGTTGGAATCATGTAGCGTGTACCCTTTTTGGATTGACTTCTTTCACTTAGTCATCCACATCTAAGTTTCCTCCAAGTCTCTGCAGGATTTGATGGCTCATTTCTTTTTAGCTGAGCAATACTCTACTGTCTGTCTCGTTGATTCAGCCACTTACTGAGCGATGTCTTGGTTGAGTCTGGTTTCAGCAGTTACTGTGAATATCGCTGCTCCGAAGTTCCATGTGCAGGTTTTTGTGCAGACATAGTTTTCAACTGCTTTGTGTGAACACCAGGGAACAAGATTCCTGACATCCACACTTCTTTTTGTGGTCATCAGAGAATACAGATTCATGAGTGATGATTTCATGATTAATTTGCTCAATTAATTATAAAAAAGGTGGGGGATGGAAAAACAATTGCCATATATTCCATTGCTGCCCACCTCTTTGGATTGACACATTGTCTTAAACATCTAAATTACTTTCAGCAGTAAAGCTTCTCCTCTGCAATGATGATAAAATTAGAATAACAGAAAGCTCCTGGAATTTAGGGGTGACCCTGGATGAATTATTTACCTGAGATCCATGCCATCATTAAGTAGGTCAAAGATGACGGGTTACAAGGTACTGTGGGATGTATTCCATGCTTCCATCTGGGTGAGAGATAATAGCCCCGTATGATGTTCTCATAATTTTCTTAGCATATTACATGTGGAGGAATGCGTGACTGGTTTTCCAGTCCTTGGTTGGTTTGAGTTATGTCTTTCCTCAACAAATGTCTTAGGAAAGATTTTTTTTTTTTTATATCTGTAATTTTATTTTGTCACGGCACAGACAAAAGGTACCTTTTCATGGAGTAGTTTATCAGCCCTATCAGACTTTAAAGTCTAGATTCATTACTTTTTAAATTTTTATTAGCATTCTTAAATTTGGAGCCCATCCCTTTTGATTCAGATTCTTACATATTTTAGATTGAGCTCCTCTGGTACGATTTCCCTCCCTATGTGACTGTGTGTTTGGTCTAGAGCTTCAAACTTCTGTGGGGACCACTTTGGAAGCTCCACGGGGAAATTCAGGCCTGTCCTATTCTTGGGCTGACCCAAATGCAGTGACTCAGATAGAACACGATCTCCAAGGGCCTATTTTCTGTCCTTCCCGCTGCCTGAAGAGCTATCAGGGAAAGTCTGGGACAACTTTCAGTGAGTTTCAGCTCAGTAGTTCCATTTTGCAGAGAGGAAATTGGTCTTGGAGCCCATCTTCACTTATTGTAGGAAACCAGTGCTCTGGACATGCTGAAGGAACCATGCAATTATTTCAGTATCGTTTTATCTCTGACAGCCTCCAATTTTTAGTAAAGAAATATTTTGTTCTTCTTCCTTAATGCATGGCATTTTATTTATTTTTTGTATAATCACAAAAATAAAATCCTGAGACAGAATGTGCTTTGAGAGTTTAGGATGTCTTTTATTCTTGCCCGTGCAAAAATAAGCAATTATGCATACTTGTTGTTCAGTTGCTCTGTCTTGCCTGACTCTGTGACCCCGTGGATTGCAGCACGCCAGGCTTCCCTTTAAGAATTTCCGAGCATTCTTTCCTACGTAAAACTTCTGTGTATATCAGGCTTGTTTATCTAAGGCTTATCATGCATTTTTTAGATCAGCATCTCAGTTATATCATTATTCTTGCTGGAATCTTAACCCTAAACTCTCCTCCTGGGAGCTAGCACCCGCCTGGCTTTGCAATGCATTTGTATCATGGCAGCTTCCACTGAGTCCATCCCAGCAAAGACCCGTCTTCTAACCTTCTCTGCAGTTACACCGCTGTCTTGACATCCTCTGAGAGTGTCTCAAGATGAGATACCTGCAACTGACGTGTGGATGCCCCCCTGCACTGCTGCTCCATCCCCAGTCCACACGTGGTCCTGATTCCCCCCTTTGCCCGCCTCCTCACGGTAAAGCTACCAGCCTGCATGCACCTCTGACCCTCCTAGGACCACCCACGCCCTGCTGCCCTCTGAGGCCGAGTCCCAGCTGAGTCTGCCTGGGTCCTGCACGTGGCACTTGACTCCTCTCTGCTTCATCACTGCCATGTCCCCTGGGTCACCCTGGGTCACATGTAGGGACATCAGCCTCAGTGGACAGCACAGACTCAAGCCAGGATCATCTCCAGATGACGACGACATCGCCCCGGGCATGCAGTGCCGCGCATCTAAATCCCCAGGGACTCACGCGCACCCCCTCCATCCCCACAGGACCCCTTCAGCCACCTGCGCACAGGGCTCACGCTTGTTTATTATGAACTCTCTCTTCCCTCTCAGTCATAACCCACTAACATTCAGTTTTTGAATAGAAAAGATGACCATTCATCCTATCTCATATATATATATATATATATAGTTATATATATATATATAGTTATATATATATATATATATATAGTTATATATATATATATAGTTATATATATATAAGTTTTTCAATTTGACTTTCTTATGTAATATAGAAGGGACTTCCCAGTGGCACAGTGATAAAGAGCCCACCTGCAAGTGCTGGACATGCAGGAGACTCAGGTTCAGTTCCTGGGTCGGGAAGATACCCTAGAGACAGAAATGGCAACCCACTCCATCATTCTTGCCTGGAAATCCCATGGACAGAGGCGCCTAGAGAGCTATAGTCCATGTAGTTGAAAGTGTCAACACGAGTGGGCACATGAGCACACACAAACATGATGTAGAGAACGTTATTAGAACGTGAAAAATTTTACAATAGAATCCTTTAAATCATGAGCCAACATGTAAATCTGTGTAGCTTCTATTTAATTTTTCAAGTCAGATTCAAGTGGATTGTACTTGTTGTTAAATAACTAATTTATCTTGAATTTAATATTTATATTAAAATTAACATTATATATTATATTTAATCAATTAATATATACATTACATTTAATAGTTTATAAAATTTTAATATTTAATATCTTTAATATTTATCATATTAAACAAATTATAACTTATCTATTATATTTGTATTTATCACATGTAAATTAAAGCCTGGTTAATTTAAATTGTTTAGGAGAGACTTCTTTAATGTAAAGGTGATTTTAGTGTAATTAGCAAAATATTATGTAAATATATGTAAATTATAATTAGTCACATAATGTGAGATTTAATTTTTTTTCGGTTTTCTCATTAATATAGACCTGAAAATAGTCAATCTGGCTTGTGTAAATTCGGGCTCAGGATTTTCAACACAAGGACATTTAAGTTAATAACATGGTTTAAATATTTAAAGCAAAACTTGTTCAAACTATGGCACACCTAGCAAGTTATATAAATATGGATTTGTTCACAGCATTTCTAAGGGGACTTTTCTGTGAATAAATCCTACCTTCTTTATGAATGACTCTCCACATAGAAAAAGGACTGAGAGGGAGAGAGTGAGAGAGAAGAATCAAGAAAAATATGTACTGAGAAAACCTGTGACTTGTAAAGTCCGCTTAGAATGATTATCCAGTCTCCAAAACTGCTTTGATTAAAACACATTTAAAAGAATGGTCTGCATTAAAAATAATAATACAAAGATAGGAAAGGGAAGTTGACCCAGGGAAAATATGGAAACTCAAGAGCTTGTCAAAATTATTTTAAAAAACCAGACAAAGGTAAAATATTTCCTAAAAAAGCACCTAATGAATTATTTTTGGATTTAAAAAAAACTAATACAGTCTCCATCCAACTCATTCTTCTCTTGACTTAAGATGTTATGCTAATTATTAGCAGTGTTGGGAAATATAATCACATTTCTTTAAAATGAGTTTCCCAAATCCTCCTATTCACTTATTTAATATACTCGCTAAAACTTAAAGAACTGCATGTCTAATTATCATTTTACCAAAGATTAGAGGCAGTGAAAATTAGGGGACTTAATTCTCTTCTATGCAGTAATCTGTTGAACACACAGGAATCCCAGGGAGGCCAAGCTAAAGACCGGGGGTCCACAGTCAGGGGCGGCTTCCTGCCTTGGTTTCCCAGCAGCTGGACAGCAGAGGCAGCAAGGGGCCAGGAAGGGCCCCGGGTTTGCCCAGCTCAAGTCCCCAGAACAAATCAACGGGGTTTTTACACGTTTCTTCACCTTTCTCTGGAATGAGTTTAAACGGTTATCCAGAAATGTCTACTAATTTGTAATAGAATTTGAAATTGTCCTCTTTGGTAGAATTTACATAGTGCTTTCCTAAGGAAAAAGTTTTTCCTCTCAGGATAATCAGAATTCTGTCAATCTTAGGCTTCTAAGTACAACAGGCAATGAAAAAAAAAAAAAAAGTCCCCTGCCCTGAGAAATATGCTGAATATTATTATATAAAAGTAGCTTAGCTTTTTTTAGATTCATGAAGTGTCTAGTAGTATTTATATTAAATCCCTCTTCCTGGGTGATGTCTTTAAATGGAGAACTGGGCACATTGTTATATTTAAAACCAATACAGTTTTATAGTGTGGAGTCTAATTTTGATAAAATTCCATAATCCATTTCTCTATTGCAAAGTACTCCATTTTTAGAATAAGGCCACTTTTTGGTATTTTTACTCACCTATAAATACAACTTGGGCTTCCTTTAAATTATAAAAAAAAATAAAAATAGATTAGTTCTATACATACCAGTACACAGGTATGTATATTTATCAGCTTTTATAAATATTTACAGACATCAGTGAGTAAGTATCAGATTTCAAAGAACTGGTCACAGGGCAGTTACTGTAATTTTTTTAACTGCTCTGCCTGTGATGATTATGTTGTGCAATTATCTTACCAATTGACTGGAACATCGGTTGCCCACATTTGGAATTCTCAGTGCTAGTTTTATAACCATTTTCTAGCAGTACAGAATGATCAAGTAGTGTTTTTTTTCCATTTAATTTTTACTTTATATTGGAGCATAGTTGATTTACAATGTGCCGGTTTCAGGTGCAAAGCTAAGTGATTCAGTTATACATACACATATATCCATTCTTTTTCAGATTCTTTTCCCTTATTGGTTATTACAGAATATTTAGTAGAGTTCCCTTTGCTATATAGAGACTGCTATAATAAAATCTTATGGGAGACAAGGATCAGATGCTTTTTAAAACATCCATCTTTTTGTTTTGGTTTTGCAGTGTGGAACAAAAGTGCAAATAATACCTTCAGTGAAGATAATTCAAAAGTGCATACAAATTAATTTGTTTTAATGTTTATGAACTTTTTCTCCATGAACACATTTTATAATTCAATCATGGAATTATTCCAACTATAATTAGACATTTATTAAATCAGAAATGGATTCTAAACTCTGTTAAATTCTAATTCCTTTTTTGCTTTTATTATAATTTTCATCCTCACTGTCTCCTCACAAGATTGGCCCTCATGCTGAGTGGTAATGTAGACAGTACTGGGTAGCATCATGATCTCTTTTTCCCAAATATTTCTACTTCATCATCTTACTTAAGGAGTATGCTCTTCACAGCCAGCACAGAGCTCTGAGTCATAGTCCACCCCCCTTCAGACGCTTTCATGCATGTTGGTTTAATTTATGAAGACAACTTCACCACCTGTACTCAAACTATCACGTGAGTTGAGGAAAGAAAGTATTATATTCAGTTCTTACTCCAGTTTCTAATAATAGCCATCAGGTTTAGAGAGCATCTGTAAGGTTCTGGGAACTCTTATCAGACTTGGGATACCAGGTCTATATCCCTAAATTTAGGTTCTTAGTTAGTATTATTAAATAAATATAATCCAAGAAACGAAGAGGTTTCTAGTGCTTTCCATGATGCAATATGAATTATTTCTAACATTCTGGTTTGTTTTCTATTCTAAAAGCCTTCCCATTTTTGTCCTTAAAGAAGCTAAGCACATCTGATCGAGACCCAGGTGTTAATTAAAGAGCAGACAGAGTGGGAAAGCTGGCAGTTAGTGATTAATTTTTAAGGCATAATAGATGATGGGTCTTGTTTAATGTTTTTCTTTATAAACAACATTACCTAGTTTTTTTTAATTTCCTAATTAGAGTATGAACTGATTGACAACAAAGCTTAAATGATAGCTTTCCATATCAAGCCAAACATTTTTCAATGAAGTCACTTTGAAAAATTAGTTTGTTTGTAACTCAAAATTGAAGGTTCCACTCAAAACAGTATAAAACACTTTATGCATGCAACCTGTCAATATTGAGTTTCTGGAGTTAAACACACAGAAAACAACAGATATATGCACATTCAAGTTTGGTTTTGGTCATTCAAAAATCTCCATTTTATTTGATAGATCCATGCCAAATGTCCTTCCTTAAATGAGGCTAATAGACCAGGTTAATACTATAAACTTTGTCTAACTTAAATTCAGTGATGTATTAAAGAGTTATGCATATTATAGTCTCATAAAAATGCAAAAGTAGGCTGGTAGCATCACTGCTGTTAAAAAGAGCAGTGCCCCCAAATTGATGAATAGGCAAAATGTCAATAATAAATATTGATAGAACAATCACTGAGGTAATTTCCTTTCATGGACACTTTCTACTAAACAGTTCATAAATACTCCCTCATTAATTTCTACTAATAATATGTAAAGTAAGTTTTGATTATTTGCATTTAAACTTTAATGGAGTTGGTATAAAAACTAGTTATTGAAAATCAGAATTCAGATTGTGTTAAATCTAAATGCTCTAAGTCTTGGATATCTGGAATCACTCACAGGTTTCTCTGCCTTGCTATCTTTATTTAAGTTTTGATTGAAATGAAGATGTAGAAAGGAATGGCAAAATCAGAAATAATAACAATGTTGCCATCACTGGGGAGCCTGGATTTAAGATGACACTTCTTGAATCCCACCTATATCATTTAATTGGAGGCTTTGGTGGCAAGCCCACAGCATCTTATCCTAGGTGTCCCTGTCACATTTGGGTTTGATAACCTAAGCAAGTGGATCGCAGGAGAGGACATGCACTCTGTCCTGGAAGTCAGGAAAGACCCACTGGGGAAAACAACTGTTCGGTGAATATAAGGATGAGTAGGAGGCACACGGCTGTGAGCAGAACAGGCTGGTGTGTGGAGGCCAGGAGAGTGGTAATTCCCGAGGGTGGGGGGGTGAGTGGGCTGTGTGCATGTGTGTTGGTGTGGATGTGTGTGTGTGCAAGTGTGTGTCCAGGAAGATGAGAGCTGAAACCCTCTGTTGCACAGCCGTATGATCTCACCTTGGTGAGAGCAGCCCTGGTGGAGTTAGTGGTTGGCAAGTCAAGTGCAATGAGCTGATGAAGGCGCTGAAGGTGTGAACATGGAGGTGTCAGGTACAGACAATTCTTCTGGCATGCTCTTCTGTACAGAGTGCAACGACGTTAGAGGTGTCCATGTGGGAGACACCATTGTCAGAGAATACCAGTTTCTAAGGTTTCTTGAAAGATTTAATTTTACTTCTCAGCTGGTAGACATGGATTGAAAATAGAAATAAAGAAGATGAATAATCAAGGAAGGAGATGATGAAAACAGAGAAGAATTGGAGAGAATGGGAAGAAAATATTAGAATACGTAATAGAGACTGTCAAAGAATCTAGGAAGAGAATGGCAGAGACAGGATGCAGCCAAGAGACTGAGGCAGAGAGAAGGGAGGAGCAGACTGGTGGCAGGAAGGTTCCAAGAGAGTAAGGACGGGAGAAGTCTGAGCATTTCAGAAACAGAAGGATGACAATGAGGAGGCAGAGGACGCGAGAGTGGAGTCCAGTGTGCAGATTCAGAAACGACGGCCGCGGAAAGACACCCTCTGTTTGCTGGACAGTGGAGGGGGCACAGCATGAGTGTGAGGTGGGGCGATCGGGAGGTAAAGGGGTAGATATGGGGGCCTCTACTTTCTCTGTCATAAAAGGGCAAGGTCATCTGCTCAGAGTGTCGAGGAGTCACATCTTAGGTTATGGTCTTCAAGAAGCAGATCCAGACTTGGGGCAGGGGATTACGAGCAGGTGGGAGGGAGCGTGGGTGCCTCTTGGAAAGTCTTTTCCAGTAAACAGAAGGAGACTGGGCAGGATCGAAGACGCTGAGCCACCTGATGCCATTGTAGGGGGAGGCTCAGCAATTCCTCAGGGGGCTTGGAGCTGGGTTGGCCCCCCGGGGACATGCTGAGATGCCCTCAAATACACAACAGATGGGGCCATTTTGCCATCCCTTATCAACCAAAGAGTGAAGGCTGGCTGCTCTCGGGAGAGGGAGTAACCATGGGTGATGCAGGTCTCCTGAGCCAATTGAGGTCAGTTCCCGGGGAGGACTCAGTTCCATTTTTAAAATGAGGAAAACAGAAGCTCAGAGCCGTCTGGTAATTTACCCAAACCACACAGCTGGTAAGTGGTTTTAAAAAGCCTCAATCCCAACTCTAATTGCTGCCAACATTCACTTTCATTTTGTTCTCTTATGCTCTGAGAAACATGATGAAATTTGACAAGGATGAGTACAAAATTTTGATTTCAGGTTAAGAAATCTGTAGCACAAATTTAGCATTTCACTTGAAACAGATCATAGGAATCAATTGACCACAAACTTTATATAGCTTGACAGGGTGCTAGACTATAGCTACCTGGGCTGATGAGTTCCAGAATGCTACATGCTTTTGGATGTTTGGTAAACATTTGATGAATGGATAAATGAAGAAGAGTAGAATCTTCTGGTGCATTAGAAAAGCCTGTGTCATCTATATCGTACTTTACTCTGGGCTACCCTGCATTGATATAGGGTGCCAAATTTAACACTAAGAGCCCTATTTTCAGAGCCTGACAAATTTGAAGATGACCAGTCAGATTGATGATGAGTCTGAATTTGCTGCCAAAGTACACTCAGAAAGAGTGTAACACTGATACTGTTCTGAGAAAATGAGTAGGGTTAGAAGGGCTTGCATCAAAATTTTCTTCTGTCTTCAAATTTTTGGTCTCCGCCTTAGAGAAATGTTACTTACTGAGAGGGCTGCTGACATCCTGCTTTATGAATATGCATATGACCTCACACATGTCACAACCTCCAGGGGGTCGTCGTTGTAACATGCTTATAAAAGTTATAGAGACATACAGAGGATCAATGCAATACTTTGCAGCTCTGAGATTTGAATAACTGGCTAAATTATTGTTGTTTAGTTGCTCAGTCATGTCTCACTCCTTTGCAATGACCAGGTTCAGGCTACATGAACGGTAGCCTGCCAGGCTCCTCTGTCCATGGGATTTCCCAGGCAAGAATACTGGAATGGGTGGCCATTTTCTCTTCCAGGGGATCTTCCCAACCCAGGGATCAAACCCATGGCTCCTGCATTGGCAGGCAGATTCTTTACTGCTGAGCCACCAAGGAAACCCATTGGCTAAATTACTTAACTTTTTATAATCATTTCTTCGTTTGAAACTTGAACATAATCATACTACCTGCCTTATAGGATAATTGTTAAGAATAAATGAGATTAGGTATGGAAAACATTTTGTATGTTTTCTGCCAGATGTTTGCTATAGATGTTTGCTTCTGTTTTTGTGGAATATTGGAAAAAACTTTTCACCTTTTTAAAGTTTTTCTTTTGAGGTAATGAAAGATTCATATGAATTTGTAATAAATAATACAGATACATCCCAGGCACCCTTGACCAATGGTAGCATCTCAGAAAACTCAAGTCCGGTAATACAGCCAGGATATAGAAGGTGATACCGTGGAGCTGCAGAGCCTTCTGTCCCCGCCAGGGGCCGCTGTCAGAGTCCCTCACGCTGCACTCCTCCAGACACACACAGTCCTCCCATCATCACTCCTTAACCCCAGGAAACTACCAGTCTGTCCTCCACTTTTACCGTTTTGTCATTTCCAGAATGTTATATTGACATTTTAGGCTTATGTCGGAATGTTATACTGATTAATTAATGATGTAACTTCAGGTTGCCTTTTTCTTATTCAATATAATCCCCTTGTGATTCATCCAAGTTGTTGCATGCATCAATAGTTTGGTTTATTTCATTTTTCCCCTAGGCCTTTTTTTAGCTGATTAAAGCTACAAAGATTGCATTGGCTGAAAGTTAACATTCGGAAAAAAGTTAGAGCAGCCAAGATATTCCAAAATATCAGCATGCATGATTTCAGCAATTCAAAATCATTTTCTAAATTGTCAGAATATAAAAGAAGAGGCCCTTGGAGTTTTTTCAATGTGGCCTTTTTTTTTTCACCCCTCTTTGGAGTTTCCATTTAGTTTGCCTTATTCCCAGAAGTGTCACCAAAATTCCCAGCTACACCAGGAGTTTCTTATTCAGCACCCTGACTGGTAGCGGTTATTATCGCTCCACACTCAGGTTATTTGGCCAAGAGCTCTGCCGAATTCCATAAGCTGATGAGATGATTGATTTCAAGTGGAGCTAAGGTTTCTGGGTGCCGCAGCCGTCCACTGATGAATCTCAGTGGCCTCAGTGATGGAGAAGTTCTCAGCAGAGGCAAAACAGACTCTAATGTTACTCAGGTGGTTGGACCCTGTTCCCTGGTTTGTAAACACTTCTGACCTGAAACGTATTGCTTATGAAGTTTAACATTATTTAGATAGTCTCCTTAAAAATAAATCAAAGTTCCCTGTCATCTGATTCTTGTTATGTATCTACATCCTTTCTGTCAACAATTTCTTTTATTAAAGTACCAAGCCATGTCTTATTGTGACTGAATTTGTCTTACGTCATGATTTCCTGTGTTCTTCTTTGAGTGGACACAGCCGTCCTGAGGACTGGCGTTCTTGTTCAGTGAAAGAGGAAGAAGAAAGCTGTTTTCAAGACCCTCGCTTGGGAAATAAAGATGGCGGACTGGCTGCTTGGCCATCAGTGTTGGTCGGTGTCGCTTGGCTGGTGTCATCACCGCTGGTCTCGCTGCTGCTAGGACTGTGTCAGTTAAATGGGGATTAAAAACACTGTTGTAGGTTTACTGTGGCTCTGCCGGTCCCATCACAGTTCATTGGACAGCTAGGTTCCTTAGTGTCTCTTCAGTTTCTCCTCCCCCAAAGAGGTAAGAAAAAAAGACAGAGGTCAAATTGATGAAAGCTGTTTCAAGAGGATATATTGGAAAACAAACTCATTTGAAAGACTGAGGTGAAAATTTTGCTAAAACTAGGAACTTAGGAATTTAAAATCTTATATTGGTTTTATCTTTGGCGGTTTCGATCTAACATAGAGTGTTTCTGTTTTTTACAGATTTTGGTAATTTTCGTCCATTTTTTACTGTACAAGTTGAAGGTTTTCTAATTTCTGGCTTTTTTTAATCTTCATTTACTCTTGTAGTCGGGGATTGCTGCTCTTCAGTGTAAAACTGAAGAGTTGGAGAGGGGAAAAAAGTTTTACAAAAAATTTCAAATAGTTTCTTTGAATTACTCGTCTCTTTTGCTCTTATGAAAAATTGTGCAAATGTAAGTAAAATAAAAAACCTACAGCACACTTACAGTTTTGTCCTTTCAAAGACAAATACCCCTAATCATTTTTGATATATTAATGCATTTGATTTGCTAATTTTTAGAGTTTTCTTTTTTCTTTCTGTGTTCATGAAGCATCAGTTCAGTTCAGTTCAGTTGCTCAGTCATGTCCGGCTCTTTGCAACCCCATGAATTGCAGCACACCAGGCCTCCCTGTCCATCTCCAACTCCCGGAGTTCACTCAAACTCATGTCCATCGAGTCGGTGATGCCATCCAGCCATCTCATCCTCTGTCGTCCCCTTCTCCTCCTGCCCCCAATCCCTCCCAACATCAGGGTCTTTTCCAATGAGTTAACTCTTCGCATGAGGTGGCCGAAGTATTGGAGTTTCAGCTTCATGAAGCATAATAGTCTATAAGTCTGTTCCTTTTTTTTTTTTTGGTCTTGATTCCCTTTAATGTTGTTGATGCTTTGGCAGGTTTTATTACTATTATGTTAATCTCATAATGCTAATTGGGAAGTATTTCCTCCTGCTCTATTTTCTAAAATATTTTGGAAAATTCGTGTTATTTTATTTTTAGCTGTTTGACAGAGTCTGTCAGTAAAACCCCATAGTCCTGCCATTTTCTTTGTAGGAAAATTTTTAATAACAAAATTAAATTTCTCCTGCACATATAAATCAACTCAGATATGATGTTCTGTTTCATCTTTTGTCAGTTTTACAAGGTTATACTTTTGTAGGATTTCATTCATTTCATATGACTTTTCATAACTTTTGACAAAAGGACTCACAATATTTCCTATATTCTTTTTAATGTTCTTAGATTCAGTAGAGAGATTCCTCTTTTATTCCTAATGTTGTTCAATTATATCTTTCTTTTTTTGTCATCAATCTGGCTAAGATATTACCAATTTTATTGATCTTCTCAAAGAAGCACCTTTTGGCTTTGCTAATTTTCTCTGTCACTTACCTTTTAAAAAAAATGTTTTATATTTATAAACTCATGTTAATTTTCTTCCTTCTCTTTATTTTTTTTTCCTTTTAATGTCCTGAGGCATAATTCTCAGTGACTGATTTTATGTTTTTGTCTTTTATAGGAAAGCATTTAAGGATACATATTTCTCAGTAAATACTGCTCTATGTAACTGAACTCCAGAAGTTTTGATATATCTTAATTTTATAATTTTAGTCTTTTTTGTTTCCCTGTAATTTGTTTTTTTTTTTTGATCCATAGTATATTTAGGAGAGGTCTCTTTAATTTCCAAGTATTTGGGAGTCTTTATAAATATATAATTGCTATTCATTCCTAACTGTGGTCACAGAACTTACTTTTCATAGTTCATTACTTTATTTTTTTACAAAATAACAAAAAAGCACTGGACCTGTTTAACCTACACAGTCTGACAAGTTTGGACATGTGCATGTACTACAGAACCATCACCGTAGTCAAGGTGATCACCCCAATCCACCACCTCCAAACGTTTCCCTGTGCCCCTGTATTTTGTTTTGTGGTAAGAACAATTAACGTGAGATCCTTTCTCCTAACAAAATTTTCCAATGCAAAATAGGGTTCTTAGCTGTAAGCACTATGCTGCCTAGCACACTGTCTATCTTAGTGAACATCTCCATTTGTCCTTGAAAAGAAAATACTTATCCGGCAGTGGTTTGATGTAGTGTTCTGTAACTCTCAGTTGTTGTTGCTTTTCAGTTGCTCAGTTGTGTCCCATTCTCTGCACCTCCATGGACCGCAGCACTTCAGGCTTCCTTGTCCTTCACCATCTCGCAGAGTTTGCTCAAAATCATGTCCTTTGAGTTGATGATGCCATCCAACCATCTCATGCTCTGTTGCCCTCTTCTCCTCCTCCTTTTAATCTTTCCCATCATCGGGGTCTTTTCCAATGAATCAACTTTCTAATGAGTCATCTCTTCACATCAGGTGGCCAAATTATTGGAGCTTCAGCTTCAGCATCAGTCCTTCCATTGAATATTCAGGGTTAATTTCCTTTGGGATTGACTGGTTTGATCTCCTTGCAGTCCAAGGGACTCTCTAGAATCTTCTCCAATACCACAGTTCAAAAGCATCAATTCTTCAGCTTTCAGCCTTCTTTATGGTCCAGCTCTCACATCCATGTATGACTGCTGGACAAATCATAGTTTTGACTATACTGACCTTTGTGGGCAAAGTGATGTCTCTGCTTTTTAATGTGCTGTCTAGATCAGTTAGGTCAGTATGATGTGAGTGTAGCCTTGCTCAGAACCATAACGTCATTCTTAGTCGTCTTTTGACAGATAACAATGCAGCAACTGAGAACGGTAGTAAATATTCATTGCTCACACAGTTCCTCTGAGTTCTGAGCTCAGGCTGGGCCCCCTTGTGTGGCTGTGGTTTAGAGGCTTTTAGACTGAGTCACTGAGTAGAGCTTCAGTCATATTGGGGCTGAAGCATCAGTCCCCAGAGGTCACCCCTGTGGGGCTGATAAGAAGGATTCTTGCTTGATGTTAGCAAGAGGTTTCCGTTCCTTTGTGCCACGTGGACCTGCTCACAGGTTGACCTAAGAGCTCTTCCCCATGGAGAACGCCTGAGTGCAGAGGTGAGGAGTCTGCCCAGGTGTCTGGTCTGTATTTGGAAGTCACTCCTCCATTGGTCCAGCACCTTATGGTTGAGCAAGAGCAGACCTCCTCCTTGTGAGAGGAGCCACAGTGGTCCTAATGGGAGACAAAACTCATTAGGAGTATCTTATAGACTGCATTCATCTGTGAAATTACTTTTATTGAAGTCTTATTGATTTGCAATGTTGTGCTAATTTCTGCTGTACAGTAAAGTGACTCAGTTATACATATATGTATTATTCTTTTTCATATTCTTTTCCAATTATGCTTTATCATAGGATATTGAACATAGTTCCCTACGCTATATAGTAGGACCTTGTTATTTAGCCTATAGGTAGTTATTTTTGTCTGATAATAGACTTGGCAAACTTTGTAAAATGGGCCACATCATCACTCAATGTCACACATTTTGTATTACAATGAACCACTTTTTATCTCCTGTGGCAGAAATGCAACAGCAGTCCTTCACAGGGAAAAATCCCATGATTACAGATTCTGTCACGTCACGTACTGTATGCTCTCAAAAAGAGACCCAGTAAAACTGATAAACAGTAGCTTGTGAACTCCAGGAAGGAATATAATTAATTTTGGCACCATAGGTAAATATAATAGTCCATGGCTTTCAAGTGACAGTTTATGTTCCTGAGAAGCCTGTGTATCAGAACAAACCAATGTTTATCCTTATCTCCTTTTACAGGTCAGATACTTGAAGGCCAAAGAGTGTCATCCACCAGAAGTCATGTAGTTAATAAGTAGCCATGCTAGAGTGCAAGCCTCAAGCCTCAGACACCCACCCACCCATCCATCATGTCACACAGGCAGATACACAGTGAGAGGGATGGAAAGCAGAGCGTCAGTGGAAGGCAGTGTATTTAAAGGTTTCCCGGACCATTGGGAATATTTGTCAGTTGGGGGACTGTGGTGCGTGATCTCTATAAAACAGCTGCTGTGTTCATCTCCCTTTGTTGACATCTTTTTAGGTAAGGATGAGTATAATTGAGCACCTGGGACAGAATAAACACAGCCGCTATCTGTAAAAGTTATAAATTATATTTAATTGTCAGATGAAATGTCTCTGGCCTTTCCCCGGGTTTCTGTGTTCAGAAATTCAAAGCTGTTTTTGCAGAGAAAAACACTTACATCGTGAATGATTTCCTTCTGGATGGTGCTGTGGGTTAGACTTTTTTATGTTGTCAAACAGATAAACTAAAGGTCAGGAGGGTTCCAAAATTCTTAATTCAGGATGGTGAGAACGAGTTATTTCAAGGTTGGTCACATGTTTCATTCAGGAACTGTAGACCCGTGTGCTAAGAATCTTGTTTTCCACGTGTGAGACCTCACCCTGGAATAGGACACAGAAGCCTTCTCCAAGAGAAGGGGCAGCAGCAAACACATGTGTCAAGAGTATCCCTGCTCACCCACCACAGGCCATCCTGAGGCCTCCTCTGCTGCTCTCTCCCATCACCCACCTGCCCTTGAGGCTGTGGAATAGTTGGTGGGTCATGAATTCCCAGAGCTTGCCTCTCCCCAGCGATGTTCCTCTTAACCTTGAAGCTCTCTTGTAAATAAGAAGCCAACCATTGCAGTAAACAGCTGCTCTAATTCCCAGGGACTTAAAACGTTCCCATGCCTACCACACAACTCTGTGCAGATTGAGGACTGCCCCTGTCTGATTTATCCTGCGACTTTTTAACAGGTTAGCTTTTTCAGACAGATGTGCCAACAAGCCCTTTAGAAAGAGAGTGTGTTCAACAGTTCAGGTTGTTTGTGACCTGGAAGGGAGACTGTGTTTCTAGGAGGAGAGGCTGGGTTTATTCTATGAAACAGTTGTTGGAAGGGTTGAGAATGAGCCAGAGAAACTATCATATGTACAGGCTGTGTTGTGTGTTGAGGTTATGAAATCAGCATCTCTTTCCTGCATTTAGTTTATCTGGCACTTTGCATATTAGACCAACACATAGCTCAACTGTTAAGTACAGAAACCAAATGTTGGTCTCTTTTCTCCAAAAACTTCAGTTTAGTTCAGTCGCTCAGTCGTGTCCAACTCTTTGTGACCCCATGGACTGCAGCATGCCAGGCCTCCCTGTCCATCTCCAACTTCCATATTTTACTCAAACCCATGTCCATTGAGTCAGTGATGCCATCCAACCATCTCATTCTCTGTTGTCCCCTTTTCCTCCTGCCTTCAATCTTTCCCAGCATCAGGGTCTTTTCTAATGAGTCAATTCTTCACATCGGGTGGCCAAAGTATTGAAGTTTCAGCTTCAACATCAGTCCTTCCAATTCAGAACTGACCTCCTTTAGGATGGATTGGTTGGATCTCCTTGCAGTCCAAGGGACTCTCAAGAGTCTTCTCCAACACCACAGTTCAAAAACATCAATTTTTCGGCACTCAGCTTTCTTCACAGTCCAACTCTCACATCCATACATGACCACTGGATAAACCATAGCCTTGACCAGATGGACCTTTGCTGGCAAAGTAATGTCTCTGCTTTTTAATATGCTGTCTAGGTTGGTCATAACTTTCCTTCCAAGGAGGAAGGTCTTTTAATTTCATGGCTGCAGTCACCATCCGCAGTGATTTTGGAGCCCAAAAAAATAAAGTCTGACACTGTTTCCACTGTCTCCCTATCTATTTCCCATGAAGTGATGGGACCAGATGCCATGATCTTAGTTTTCTGAATGTTGAGCTTTAAGCCAACCTTTTCACTCTCATCTTTCACTTTCATCAAGAGGCTTTTTAGTTCCTCTTCACTATCTGCCTTAAGGGTGGTGTCATCTGCATATCTGAGGTTATTGATATTTCTCCTGGCAATCTTGATTCCAGCTTGTGCTTCATCCAGCCCAGCATTTCTCATGATGTACTCTGTATATAAGTTAAATAAGCAGGGTGACAATATAGTTTTCTATATATAGGTCTTTTGTTTCTTTAGATAGATATATTCCTAAATATTTTATTTTTGTTGCAATGGTAAATGGAATTGTTTCCTTAATTTATCTTTCTGTTTTTCATTGTTAATGTATAGGAATGCAAGGAATTTCTGTGTGTGATTTCATATCCTGCAACTTTACTATGTTCATTGATTAGCTATAGTAATTTTCTGGTGGAGTCTTTAGGGTTTTCTATGTAGAAGTTCATGCCATCTGCAAACAGTGAGAATTTTATTTCTTCCTTTCCAATCTGAATTCTTTTATTTCCTTTTCTGCTCTGATTGCTGTGGCCAAAACTTCCAAAACTATGTTGAATAGTAGTGGTGAGTGCACACCCTTGTCTTGTTCCCTTACTTTAGGGGAAATGCTTTCAATTTTTCATCATTGAGGATAATGTTTGCTGTGTGTTTGTCATATATAGCTTTTATTATGTTGAGGTATGTTCCTTCTATTCCTGCTTTCTGGAGGGTTGGTTTTTTTTTTTTTTTTTTAATCATAAGTGGATGTTAAATTTTGTCAAAGGCTTTCTCTGCCCAAGCAGACTGCTGTCAAAGGCAAGAATGGTCAAGGGACTAAATATATATAATCCTGTGATATCTTTGAGAATTCGTGAGAATTTATGAATTTTCACACAACTGTTCATTTTGGGGGAAACAAGTGTTTCTGACCAAGACATGCTTTAATATTTTATAATCAAATTCTCTCTGTGGGCCATGTTGTTGTTCAGTCACTAAGTTGTATCTGACTTTTTGCAACCCCAAGGACTGCAGCATGTCAGGCTTGCTATGTGAAACATAAGATGCCATAGTTGCCTCCCTCTCTGTGTCATTCCATGTCTACTTATAAAGGGAACATAATTTCTAAAAAATCAACCACTTTCAGTAGGAGTCAGAGTGATAAAGATCTTATAATGTAGCAGGTAAAGCAAACAAGGTTCCAGGCATCACTTGAGAACTCAGACTCTGCTACATCCTAGTCTTGTAGTCATTGGTCAACAACTCATCACTTAAGGAGGCCAGGTTCAAGGAAAGAGAAGATGATCACCATGATTTTCATTTTGCTTCTCTCTGTATGGACATCAACTGGGCAAAACAATTTCCCCATTCTTTTAATACAAGAGATACACTTCAAAAAAATGTAAGTTTTATCTTAATAATGCCAGTGATCTGTAATGCTATTACACATTTTTATGATGTTTCTCTGAACCTCTATCAGGAGATACCTAGCAGAGGGACAGCAGAGGGACTTTGGTCATTAGTCCCCAGACTGGGTGATGCTGGTTAAAACTGGCACGGCTCCTGGTCACCATTTGTTCTCTTAATGTCGCTTCCTGCCACTGAACTGATAAAAGACTTCAGTACCTGCTTTTCATCATTTAACATAAATCCATGATTCTCTTAGTGCTGGGTAAAACAAGTCAAGTCATTTTAGAAATGAACTAAGCAAAAGTCACAAGAGAGAAAGCAGGAGCAAGTTCCTCTGTGTATCATTTCAGCTGATTGCCAGTGGTGAAGTCTGTCAGTTCAGTCAGTCAGTTCAGTCACTTAGTCATGTCCGATTCCTTGAGACCCCATGAATCGCAGCACGCCAGGCCACTCTGTCCATCACAAACTCCCGGAGTTCACTCAAACTCATGTCCATCGAGTCGGTGATGCCATCCAGCCATCTCATCCTCTGTCGTCCCCTCCTCCTCCTGCCCCCAATCCCTCCCAGCATCAGGGTCTTTTCCAATGAGTCAACTCTTCGCATGAGGTGGCCAAAGTATTGGAGTTTCAGCTTCAGCATCAGTCCTTCCAATGAACACCCAGGACTGATCTCCTTTAGGATGGACTGGTTGGATCTCCTTGCAGTCCAAGGGACTCTCAACAGTCCTCTCCAACACCACAGTTCAAAAGCATCAATTTTTTGGTGCTCAGCTTTCTTCACAGTCCAACTCTCACATCCATACATGACCACTGGAAAAACCATAGCCTTGACCAGACGGACCTTTGTTGGCAAAGTAATGTCTCTGCTTTTTAATATGCTATCTAGGTTGGTCATAACTTTCCTTCCAAGGAGTAAGCGTCTTTTAATTTCATGGCTGTAGTCACCATCCGCAGTGATTTTGGAGCCCAAAAAAATAAAGTCTGACACTGTCTTCACTGTCTCCCCATCTATTTAAAGTTCCTGTAATAAAGTGTGTTTAATTTAAAGTAAAAGACATCAGTAAACACTTTCAGTGTTGCGGCATCAGACTTTCTGATGGTTCCTTTGTTGAGATGGTTACAATGGTAAGGTGATGGCCACTGTGATGACTGACCTCTGAAGAAGGAAACTGCCTCATGGTATTCTGTTTTTTAGCCACAGTTAAAATAGTCATCACAATCCTGAATGGAATTCTTGACTACATACATTATATAAAATATGTTTAAATCCATGGGATGCAGGCATTGTCTATTCACACTGTTTATCTACTAATGGTCTAGTAAGTAATAAACTGTACTTCACCCTGATAGGATATATCCATTTATTTATTGTCCATCAATAAATGAACATGTCCTGTATATCCTGAAAGACCAGATTATATTAAATTAACACTTTGCCCTTCTAAGATCGAATAGCTGTATGTAAATTGCCTCAAAGTCTACATTGTTTGAACTAACCCTGGCAATGGAAAGTATTGGGCCTGGTTTTAGATGATTTAATTAGTAGAAATGAGATGTGTGACCAGAAGGAGATCAGTGATATGATATTGCTGCTGCTGCATTCTGGGAGAACTTAGGTCGAACTTATGAGATTCTCAACATTCCAAAATGTAAGCATTTGTGTTGCTTCAAAGCAGCCCAGTAAATATAAATAATTTTAAAGCATCATTTCTAAGCAAGAGTCACAACTTATTTCTTTAAAGTATATAAAGTTAGAAATACATGTGGAATATAGGAAAATTTAAAAATGCTATATTTCACATCTAAAATTTTATGTTAAAAAATAACCTCAAACACTCATTATGACAAAATTAGACTTGGACTATTAATTCATGGTTGAATTATGCAATAAATTAAATGTGTAAGAAGAAAATTAAAAAAATAAAATTAGCTGAGGGTTAAAAATATTAAACTGATTTGACATTGGAAATGTATAAGCTGATATTAAAATTGTTATAGTCTTTTCCATGTCAATTATTTGAGGATTTTTCTCTTTGGCATATGAGCATTTGTTACAAAATTATTGTTTTCCTCTTCCCTACTGGTGGATAGCATTTCTTGAAATAGCACTAGTTTTTCCAACTAAGAGATGAAAGAAGAATCTGAGAGCCTGGGGACACATATTCAGGGTAACAATGCCTACGAAAAAGATTTCATGACTATGGCAAGGTCTTCCGGAAGGACATTGCTATATTAGGAGCCAATTTCCAATCGGAAACAGGCAAAGGATGTGTTTTGGCTCACTTTGGCTCTCTGAAAATTCCCATGGAAGCAAGTAGGGATGAATTTTGGAACAAGCTGAAGAGGATGTAGCAGCATTGGGAGCAAAGAATAAAGAACACATTTGAGACTGTGAAAAGCATGAAGATGTGGAAAGATCAGATATGCTCCATCTTGTCACCTGTGTAGCTGGTGTTCAGGGCAACCCAGCTGAGAGAGAAGCCACATGACAGGCATGGTACTCCTCTCCTGGGGGCCTGTGTTTTCTTCTGACCATGTTGGCTGAGGTGATGGTGAGAAAGTAAACCTGTAGGAGTGCAGTGCAGGCAGGAGGGCCCATCTCCCATCCCAAACTGATGACTGATAGGAAGCATCAGAAATAGAGTAGCCATCATATTCAACAAAAGAGACTGAAATGCAGTACTTGGATGCAATCTCAAAAATAACATAATGGTCTCTGTCCATTCCCAAGGCAAACCATTCAGTATCACAGTAATCTAAGTCTATGCCCTGACCAGTAATGCTGAAGAAGCTGAAGTTGAACGGTTCTATGAAGACTTAGAAGACCTTATAGAACTAATACCAAAAAAAATATGTCCTTTTCATTATAGGGGACTGGAATACAAAAGTAGGGAGTCAAGAAATACCTGGTGTAACAGGCAAACTTGGCCTCGGAGTACAGAATGAAGCAGGGCAAAGGCTAATAGTGTTTTGCCAAGAGAGTGCACTGGTCATAGCAAACATCTTTTTCCAACAACACAAGAGAAGACTCTACACATGGACATCACCAAATGGTCAATACTGGAATCAGATTGATTATATTCTTTGCAGCCAAAGATGGAGAAGTTCTATACAGTCAGCAAAAACAAAACCGGGAGCAGACTGTGGCACAGACCATGTACTCCTTATTGCTAAGTTCAGACTTAAATTGAAGAAAGTAGGGGAAGCCACTAGACCATTCAAGTATGACCTAAATCAAATCTCTTATGATTATATGGTGGAAGTGACAAATAGATTCAAGGGACTAGATCTGATAAGACAGAGTGCCTGAAGAACATTGGGCGAAGGTTCCTGACATTGTACAGGAGGCAGGGATCAAGATCACCCCCAAGGAAAAGAAATACAAGAATGCAAAACGGTTGTCTGAAGGGGCCTTACAAATAGCTGTGAATTAGAAGAGAAGTGAAAGGCAAAGGAGAAAAGGAAAGATATGCCCATTTGAATGCAGAGTTCCAAAGAATAGCAACAAGAGATAAGAAAGCCTTCCTCACCAGTTAATAAGATATAGAGGAAAACAATAAAAGGGGAAATTCTAGAGATCTCTTCCAGAAAATTAGAGTTACCAAGGGAACACTTCATGCAAAGATGGGTACAATAAAGGACAGAAATGGTATGGACCTAAAAGAAGCAGAAGATATTAAGAAGAGGTGGCAAGAATACAAAGAAGAACTGTACAAAACAGATCTTCATGACCCAGATAATCACGATGGTGTGATCACCAAACTAGAGTCAGACATCCTGAATGTGAAGTCAAGTGGGCCTTAGGAAGCATCACTACGAACAAAGCTAGTGGAGGTGATGGAATTCCAGTTGCGCTGTTTCAAATCCTAAAAGATGATGCTGTGAATGTGCTGCACTCAACATGCCAGCAAATTTGGAAAACTCAGCAATAGCCGTAGGACTGGAAAAGGTCAGTTTTCATTCCAATCCCAAAGAATGGCAATCCCAAAGAATGCTCAAACTACTGCACAATTGCACTCATCTCACACTCTGGTAAAGTAATGCTCAAAATTCTCCAAGTCAGGCTTCAGCAATACATGAACTGTGAACTTCCAAATGTTCAAGCTGGTTTTAGAAAAGGCAGAGGAACCTTAAGTCGAATCACCAACATCTGCTGGATCATCAAAAAATCAAGAGAGTTCCAGAAAAACATCTATTTCTGCTTTATTGACTATGCCAAAGCCTTTGACTATGTGGACCACAACAAACTGGAAAATTCTGAAAGAGATGGGAATACCAGACCACCTGACCTGCCTCTTGAGAAATCTATCCAGGTCAGGAAGCAACAGTTAGAACTATACATGGAATAAGAGACTGGTTCCAAATTGGGAAAGAGCACATCAAAGCTGTATATTGTCACCCTGCTTATTTAACTTATATGCAGAGTACATCATGAGAAATCTTGGGCTGAATGAAGCACAAGCTGTAGTCAAGATTGCCGGGAGAAATATCAATAACCTCAGATACACAGATGACACCACCCTTATGGCGTAAAGTGAAGAGGAACTAAAAAGCCTCTTGATGAAAGTGAAAGAGGAGAGTGGAAAAAAAAAAAGTTGGCTAAAACTCAGCATTCAGAAAAGTAAGATCATGGCATCTGCTCCCATCACTTCATGACAAATAGATGGGGAAACAGTGGGGACAGTGGCAGACTTTGCTTTTTGGGGATCCAAAATCATTGCAGATGGTGACTGAGACCATTAGATTAAAAGAGGCTTGCTCCTTGGAAGAAAAGTTATGACCAATCTAGACAGCATATTAAAAAGCAGAGACGTTACTTCACCAACAGAGGTTCGTCTAGTCAAAGCTGTGGTTTTTCCAGTAGTTATGTATGGATATGATAGTTAAACTAAAAGAAAGCTGAGTGCTGAAGAATTGATGCTTTTGAACTGTGGTGTTGGAGAAGACTCTTGAGGGTCCCTTGGACTGCAAGGAGATTTAGCCAGTCCATCCTAAGGGAGATCAGTCCTGGGTGTTCATTGGAAGGACTGATGTTGAAGCTGGAACTCCAGTATTTTGGCCACCTGATGTGAAGAGCTGACTCATTGGAAAAGACCCTGATGCTGGGAAAGATTAGGGGCAGGAGGAGAAGGGGACGACAGAGGATGAGATGGCAGGATGGCGTCACCGACTCGATGGACATGAGTCTGAGTAAACTCCGGGAGCTGGCAATGCTCAGGGAGGCCTGGCGTGCTGCGATTCATGGGGTCGCAAAGAGTCAGACACGACTGAGTCACTGAATGTACTGAACTGAGGAAGCATCAGATTACAAGAATAAAATGAGTTTTATATTGTCTTCATTAAGAACCAATAACCATTAAAAGGCACCTCTGATGACAATATTAGAAGTGACAATAGCTGTACATGAGAGCTACTAATTGGGGATTTACACAAAAAAGCACCACTCGATCCCTGAAGTGAATTGTTGAAAAACCCGCAGAGCTAAAGCCTGGGGTCAGAGATTTTTCTCCAAGGACCAGTCTCGGCGCCCGTGTAGGCTAACGGACACACAGTTTCTCTTTGTGGACACCTACTGGACTCATTGTTAAACTGAAGTGCTGGCTATATATACCTACGATCTTCTGACCAATTTATATTGAGCTTAAGGGCTACTTGCTACATAGTTAAGGCTTTTTGTTTTTTAATTTAATTTTACATTGAGGTGTATTGTGTTAATTTTAGGAGTATAGCAAAGTGATCCACTTATACATACATCAACTCTTTTTCAGATTATTTTCCCATGTATGTTATTATAGAATATCGAGTAGAGTTCCCTGTGCTATGTATATAATAGTTCCTTGCTGATTATCTGGTTTATGTATAGCAGTGTCTATATGTTACTGCCAACCTCCTAATTTATCCCTTCCCTACACTTCCCTTTGGTTATCAAAGGTTTTTTGTTTTTTTTTTTTAATTCTATAAGTCTGTTTCTATTTTGTGAAAAAGTTCATTTTTGTCATTTGAAAAATAATTCTACATGTGATATATATTTATCTTTCTCTGTCTGACTTACTTCACTTAGTATGATAATCTCTAGGTCCACCCATGTTGCTGCAAATGGCATTATTTTATACTTTTTATGGGTGAGTAATATTCCATTGTGTACATATGTAAAGACTTTGCTTGAGCGGCAGTTGTCTTCAAGTCAGCCAGGATTTATTTCTTCATGTTGTTGGTGAGTGGCTCAGTCATGTTCAACTCTTTGCAACCCTATGGACTGCAGCATGCCAGGGTTATGACATTGCAATTCAAGGGGACTTGTTATCCATACATGAGATCTTTCCATTGAACGTAACTAAAGATAAGGTAAACTCTTTGTTGTTTTTTTACACATCTGTTGATTCAAGATAGTGTAGTGGACATTTCAGTAGATTTTCAGAATCTAATGAGAGAGTGGCAGAGGAAATGAGACTGACCCGCACATCTCAGGTTAGGAATTAAAGCCAGGGTGTCCCTCACAGTAGAGCCACATCCACTCTGACGTGGCCAGTGCTCAGTGAGAGTGATGTAGGTACCTCCCTTGTCGGGTGGGGCTCAGAGAGCAAGGTGGGGGCAGTTGCACCAGATGAGAGGGAAATACTGTGTTTGGAGCAGGCTTAATAGAGCCTTGTTAGGAAATACAGTCTCTGTAAATCAAGCAACAGGGAGGCATGGAGGTTTATAGACAGTGAGGGGATGAGTCATGTCCTCATTTATATTTTTTAGTATTTGTTGTGAGTGTGGGGCTTTCTGTTTGACTCGTTTTGTTTATATGAACTTGTCTTAGTTCGGGCTCCTATAGCAGAGGACCACAGACTGGGGCTTTTAAACACGTATTTATTTCTCACAGGTCTGGAGGCGGAGGTTCAGGATCAGCTTACCAGCACCGTTGGGGTCTGGGGAGGACCCTCTTGCAGGTGACTGACTGCGGACTTTCCTTGTGTCCTTGTGTGATGGACATGGGGCAGGAAGCAAACACCCTCAGAGATGCTTTACAACCTAACTTCATTTGTGGGATCTTCACCTTCATGACCTTAATCCTGGTGACCTTCCAAAGGTCCCACCTTCTAATACCATCTTATCAGGGCATAGGGTTTCAACACGTGAATTTTGGAAGGACACAAACGTTTAGTCCATAACAGTCTTCAGTAAACCAGAGAAGGTCTATCTTTCCATAATATTATCAGCTTTGACATAGCCTCTGCACCTCCAGGGAAAAAGCAGTTATCTATTTTAGAGTGAGAGAATTCTTGCCTAACATTAGCAAATAAATAATGCAAATTTTTTATTTCCTTCTGTTTTCCAATTGAAGTATAGTTGACTTAAAAATGTTGTGTTAATTTCTGCTTATGGCAGAGTGATTCAGTTATACACACATATACATTCTTGTTCATATACTTTTCCATTGTGTCTTATCAAAGGGTATTGAATATAGTTCCCTACAGGAGGACCTTGCTGTTTATCCGCCCTGTATGTAGGGGTTTGCACCTGCCAATCCTGTTCTCCCACCACCCTCCTCCTTGGTAGCCACCCTGATTCTGTTTCATAGATAGGTTCATTTGTGTCATATTGTAGATTCCACTTATAAGTGGAACATATGTTACCTGTCTGCAAGTTTAAATGGATAAGCAAGAAAAGGTAACAAACTGGATAACTCACTTTTGATTATCTAGGAATAGCCACCTTGCCAATTCACCCTGGGAAAAGAGGTCCCATTGTCCCAACTTCCTCAGAAAACTAGACATGCTAGAAACACTAAGAAAGGGATAAAAAAAATGGGGCTTATGCACACCATTTCTACATTGAGGATTTTGTGTCTATAATATGAACCTAGTGATTTGAAATGTCTCACAAATTGAGGTAATTTTCCTAGTACAGTGTGAGTTATGCTATAATAATAGATTAACTTTATTATGCAGAATGAGGACTAAATGAATCACTGTTTAATATTTTACCAATTACATATATCCTCCAAGGGTATATGTGACATTTTAAGTTAGCAATTCCTATGAAATTCCAGAGTCACTTTATTTTACCTGTAACAGATTTTTGCACAAATCATTTACATTAGTAAATGTCAGTAGCTATAAAACTTATTTTGATATTAGATGTAATAGATATTTTGGCTTCAATCTGTTCTTTAGCAAAAAAAAAAAAAAAGACATTCCAGCACTTCTTAAGAACCTTCATATCTAGATTTCACACATACATATTCATATATATATATATATATATATATGTGTGTGTGTGTGATTTATCTTTATTTTGTGTTTTTATTGCATCACTGTATTTTTTTTTTTTGGATTCTTATAAATCCTTTAGCTATCTTTAACATTAGAATTAAATACCAGTTACATTTATTTAAGGTGCTGAGTGAAGAATTCTCAGCGAAATATCACCCCAGCCTGTTTTCTCTTACCTCTTCTGTGCTTTGAGTTTACAAATGAGTTTTTGCCGGGGTCCAGCCTTGGCAGGATCCAGGGGATACCCTCAGGATGAACGGCGTTGGCGAGAGAGAGACATGAGACCAGCCTTGATAGGGCCAAGTCTGCGAGGGAGAGAGAGAGAAAGAGAGAGAGAGAGAGTGACCAGACGGGGGTGTTTGCAGGGTCTGACAGAGTCTGGCAATGCTTTATTTTTTACCGTGGCTTTTATACCCCACATTAGTACATTTCTAAGGGGAAGATAGTTTAACATTACATCAGCTTGTTCTTCAAGAAACCAGGGTGTTTTCTGCATGCTTCTTTGTTTATGAGGGTCTTGTACATTATCTTCTGGCCTTGGGGCTTATTGACATTTTATGACCTAGGTGAATGCAAAGCTGTTTTCCGTAATCTATTCTTTAATGAACACAAAGGTCAGTCCTTTTGCAGAAGTTATCAGTTAAATTTATCTAAAAGATTTACCACACAAAGACTCTGCAGCTCCAGTGAGGCAGCCCCTGTTTAGCATTCCTGGTTAAAATTAACAATTCTAAACTCTTATTTTTCTAAATCTTTAACTATAACCGCTTTTAGAATAATATTTTATGTTCTCTAGTAGGGCTTCCTCACCCCTGGAGGGCTCTGTACCTATTAGGGCCTTTTGTGTGATCAGGTTCTTTATGCTGTTTACGATTAAGGTGTTTTGAGCAGTCATGTGCATTAGTATGCATTTGCCAAGCAGGCTAGGATGCCAGCAAAGGGGTCTAAATTGAAACACTCCTTTCATCCTGGATAATCTTATAGGATACCACCGTCCAGCGGACATATTAATTAAAGTTCTAAGTTGATTCTGTTTGGAAAGAGATCGGGGAAAGCCGTCTACCCGTGTCACAGAAATTAGGGAGTAGTCTAATATAGCAAGCATCAGAAAGACAGAGATCATCTTTAAGGTGAGCGCCGGGGCAGCTTTTCGAAATCCCTGAAGTCCTGATCGGCCTTGCTTTCAGGTCTCCTCCTCACGACCTTGTCATGGGTGGGATCTCGTGTGCCGGCTCCCGGCAAGTTTTGTGTCTAATGATTCTGAAAACATCTTCCACTCACTGTAATGTCATTATTCACTCAACATTTGTACCAGGTTTATTATAATGAGCAGAAGCAAGCATTGTCCCCTCTAGTAGAGTTTACAGTCTATTACGGAAGAAAGATGCAAATTGTCACACACACAAAATATGCATGATTAGTAAGTGTGATTAGTCCTATAAAGAGACTACTGCCAAGATGGGGTTAAAGAGGAATTTGCAGCCTTACGGGAGAGATGAAATCTCAGAACAGTTACTTAGAGAACAGAGACAGGCAGATGGTCCTCAACCACAGTGATCACTCAGAGCAAGCAGTAAGCCAGAAAGAAAAACACCAATACAGTATACTAATGCATATATATGGAATTTAGAAGATGGTAATTATGACCCTACATGCGAGACAGCAAAAGAGACACAGATGTATAGAACAGTCTTTTGGACTCTATGGGAGAAGGTGAGGGTGGGATGATTTGAGAGAATAGCATTGAAACATGTATATTATCATATGTGAAACAGATCACCAGTCCAGGTTCGATGCATGAGACAGGGTGCTCGGAGCTGGTGCACTGGGATGACCCTGAGGGATGGGATGGGGATGGAGGTGGGAGGGGGGTTCAGGGTGGGGAACACATGTACACCCATGGCTGATTCATGTCAATGTATGGCAAAACCACTACAGTATTTTAAAGTAATTAGCCTCCAATTAAAAAGAAATCAATGGAATTAAGTGGCCTTGGATCTTAATGTCTTATTCTCTACAGAATTTTAAACTGGAAGAGGCTGATACTGAGTTGAGCTCTTGTCATATGTAGAACAGTAGTGTGAAGTGATTTATAGTTGGAAAGTTTATAGCAGATGCCTTAGCTTCCCAAGGGAATATTTATGCTGTGTCACATCCTCAAGCATCACATTTTATAAAGCACCAAGTTTCAGATTTGTGTCATGGAACATAAACAGTGTTTTGGACAAGTGCCTTTTAAAAGGGTATATGGTGGGATTTCCCTAGTGCTTGAGTGATTAACATTATGCTTTCCAATGTAGAAGGTGAAGGTTTGATCCCTGGTCAGAGAGCTAAGATCCCACATGCAAACCAAAATATAAAACAGAAGCAATACTGCAACAAATTCAATAAAGACTTTAAAAATGGTCCACATCAAAAAAAATCTTTACAAAAAAAAAGGAAATGATTATGTACAAAATGCATTCAATATTGATGGGTTAGCCCCAGAAAGTTTTGCTATGGTTCACTGGCTAAATTATTTATTTCATTTCAGATGCTGAATTTGGTTAATCTGCATGTTTGATTTTCTTTGATAGTTTGGAGGGCTCATTGTCATGGCTATTTACAAAATCATTCAGTTTTGCTTTTAGTGGGCCAAAAAGTGGCAGAATCATATAAGGTATAAATCATATTTATATATGTAAGTCGCAGTCTTGATAAGGTTAAAATTGATTCAAACTGATGTAATAAACTCTACCATAGAACTATTTTAATACCAGTTCTATTATAACAAAACTAAATATTCAGCAGTAGAAACTATAAATATATCTTCCTTTGATGACCTGGAATCTTTCCAAAGCCAAAAACAAACATTTTACTATTTTATCTGTAAGGTAGTCATCAAAAATATTTCTTATAGGTTAAGACTGCTTCAAATATCTGCACAGATCTGGATTTCATGTTGACTATTTTACTGAATTCAAATAGTTTTAAACTACCAAATGCTAACATTACCTTTTTAAACCAATTAATACTGAGCTAAATAATTCAATGAAAATTTTTATTTGGGGTTATTTTCAAGTTTATAAATTGCTATAATGGGAAATAGGACAGTTGTAAATACAAATCAATATTTGCGCATTGGCAACTTACTTAGAAATAATCTAAATCTAACAATACTTCAGAGAATTATTTCCCAGAATAAATTCATTAAAATTCAGTTCATTTCCCTTTATTTATTTGATTTCTGAGCAGTGACTGCGTGTATTCCTCTCACTGTAGGATTAATCATGTGGTTATTTTTATGTCATCTGGGTCGAAGACGCGTAGCAGGGTCTCTGGAAGAATATCAGAAGAGGACAGAAAATGGGGAGAAAATAGAACCTGAGGAAGGCAGTCTTACAGAATAATGCATCGTTCCCAAAATTTCCCTCAGCTTTTTCCAAATTTGCTTTTTTTAGCTTCATTAAGTATGACCTTGCTCTTCTGTGACTAAGAACTGTCAATTTTCACAACACTCCATTTTGTACTAGTTTAGCCAAATTTCCTGCCTCTCTTTCAAGTCTAATTTTGGCCTGCTCCCCCTCCCCATTTTCATCATTTAATATGCCTATTAATGTATTTATAAACAGTTATTATTATGGGCTTTTTTTTAAGTGTTCAGTCTCAACTTTTTCTAAAAATGAAAGGACTGAAACGTCCATGTGGTACCTATTATCAGGATAATTATAATACAGAAATATGACATAGTTGAGAATAGAGACACAGCATGAGCTGCTACGCTACTGCATCTGCACCGTATTTACAGAACATAGCTTTTTTGGTGTTTACATGTAGAGAACTCTGTGTAATTCAGAGTGTTGTTGAATGTCACAAATAATGTTAACAGGACTCTTCGAGGGATGTATTAATACCAAGTGACAGGTTAGTGAAGATTGTGTTGATTTGACTTAGTTCCACTCCTGAAGCATTTGTGTCTATTGTGAAGCTAATACATTATTGTACTGGAAATTAGGGTTTTCAGGCTGCCTGCAACCCTGTGCATTTCATACTCTGAGAATTCACATCACCTCAGGGCTCTGTGTCCAGAGAAGGGAATGTAGAAAGGGATATGCAGTTCCTCACAAGGAATTGTAGACAACGAGAGAAACATTCCAAACATCTAGTCCATCTCTGAATCCCCAGTTAAGGTGTTGGGATCATTCCAGGATATCCACAAGAGAGAAGGAAGCTCTTCTCAATCCCATGGATGTTTACTTATCAAAACAAACACAGAAAATGCAGGTACATAAATGCACATATACTCAAATTCCCTCTACTTAAGAAAATGAACACGGGACTTGAAATTGCACAACTGGAGTTCTGTTTAGAGCTTGCCAAAGTGGTATGGATCCTAGTTCAATTTTCTTCCCTACAAATGTGAAATAACAAACTCAATTTCCCAAAGTAATAAGAATTAAAATGATATGATTATATAACATGATTGGCAAACAGACTGCAAAAATAAATAAAGTGACTCTCCTTGAAGACTAATATTTGTGTCAGCTATCAGCAAATACTTCATGAGGGCCAAGCAAAAATATTTTCTTAAAAATGCATTTCAGGATATTTCAAACGAACTTCTGTCTGACTCAATCTTCCTGTGATTGCAACTAGGATGAAATATAAAAATAGAGTAGAAGGAGAAAACAGACAGCAGTGCAGAGTGAAAGGAAGGCAGGCGGATTCTGGAGAGGTTGGGTTGGAGTGTGATGCAGAGGGCGGTCTGTCTGATGGTATTAGTCGAGGACATGCTGAAGGCAGTGCCCTGGGAGGCAAGGAGAACTATGGCATGAATTCCACATCCCTTCTGAACTGAAGACCTGGAGAACAGGGTCAGGGTTAACAGCCATCACTGGAAAGTGAAGGAGGAACCCAGAGAAGGGAGATCCAGAAAGGGGAGCTCTAATTCTGCCAACGTCCAAATGACTCTGGAACCAGGCATAGAGCTGCAGTTTCAAAGAGAACAGTTGAAAGTGTAAGAGCTCTCCTGGGATTGAACCTGCGCCCTCCCACCCCACCCCACCACCACTTCCCTTTAAGACAGACTTTTCAGTTTGAGTCCAACCAAGTTAATCACTGGCTTAAAAAACAAATAAACAACAGCAACAAAATGTAAAGATCCACTCCTTGAAAAAAACACAAAAATAATCAAAAGAAAACAAGAAGTACATGAACACTTTTTGTAAGAATATAGCAGACTCCACAGTTTCCAAAAAAATAACCTCCATAATTCCAGAAACCATGAAAAGTTCCCCCAAATACTAAGTTTTAAAGAAAAAAGAAATCCAGTTTTAAAGTCAATTTTAAGGGGAAAAATAAGGTAAACCACTGACCAAGCTTAGTAGAATCCAGGTAATAGAATAAACATGTAATACTTTAAAGCAACTCTTATAACTAGGCTAAAAGAAGGAAAGGAATCATTACTCTTGATGGAAAATCCTGGGAACCTCTGCAGAGAAATAGAAACTATAAAGTAAGAACCAAGTGAAAATTCAAGCACTGGAAAATAAAATATCTGAAATGAAAAAATATGTTTACTGAAGGAATTAGCAGGATGAAAATGTTAATCTGAAGGTAGACAACAGAAATTACCTAATGTGGAAAAAAGAAAAAAAAAATTGGTTATAAATAATTAAACAAACCTCGAAGAACCAAACTAAGAAAACATAGCACCAGAGTCCTGTTAAACATTGTAAGGATATCTAATAGAGTTATAACTGGAATAACAGAGGTAGAGGAGAGAGAGACTGGGAGAGGGGATCTTTGAAACAATAATGGTTGAAATTTTCCAAATTTGGCAAAACTGGAGATCCAAGATGTTCAGTGAACTGAAGAAAGCTAACTACAAGCAAACCATACTGGACCTAGCATCATCGAACTGCTGAAGACCAGAGAAAAAGTCATGAAAGCTGCCATTGAAAAATGGCATTATGTACAAAGCACAGGAATTTGAATTACTGCTGATTTTACATCAAAACCAATGAAGACCATCCATGTGAAAAACAATCCTTAAAGCGCTGAAAGCAAGGCAAAACAAAAAATAACTGTCAACAAAGATCTGTGAAAATATCCCTTAAGAATGAGGGCACAACATAGAGAAAATGAGAGAAAACTAAGAGGATTTGTCACCAGCAGACCTGCAGTATAAGAAATACTAAAACAAGTTTTCTAAGCTTAAGAAAAACAATATGAGACAGAAACTTAAATCTTCAATAGAAAAGAAACTCAAATCTTCAGTAGAGAAAAACAAAACAAAACAATATAAATGGTAAATATCTTGGTTGAAAGAAAAACTTTTTTTTATTAATTTTTTTAAGTGCGTAAGACATTTTGAAGCAAATATTTCTGCATTTGTTTTTTGGGGATTAGAAATGCATGTAGTTGTAAAGTGTGTGATAACCATAGCAAAACAAACACAACAAAGAAAGTGGGGGTAAATGCAGTGCAATTGCATTTGCTATAAAGTTGAAATAAAATGGTACAGTAGTGACTTCAAGAAGACTGAAAATCAAGGATGTTCACTGCAATTCCTAGAGCAAACACAGAATAACACAAGAAAATATGTGAATACGTTAATTAAAATGAAACTCTTAAAAAATATTCAAGCATTCCAAAAGAAGGCAGGAAAGGAAGAACAGAAACTAAGACTGAGGGGACAAGAAGGAAGCAAATAATGCACATCTCTAGAAGGTGGTAGAAAAACAGAACTATTGGTTAAGATATTAGTTTTTCACAGATGTCTTCATCCCTATTTCTCTTTGACAATTTTTTTTTTTTTTTGAGTATTTACTCATGTATGAGACTCTGGAAGAGGAATTGAAAGTCCAAAAATGAAATTGGCAGTGTCCTTGACCTCAAAGATCGTAGAGCTTAGTTGGGAGAAACAAAGATGGGTGCAATGTTACAATACGATAGGGCAAGTCTAATATTAATAGTAGCCACAGTGCAAGATGATGTCAGTGAGTGTGAAGGACCAGCTGGTCATAGAATATTAATCAGAGTGGATCCAGGGTGCAGCAAAGCTGACGCCCATGCATGGGAAGGGATGGACAATAAAATATGTTATCAATTATTAGCAACCATCAGCCTACTGAGAAATTGTTATTAGACAGTGCCATCCTGCCTGAAGATTCACTTGTTTAGAAACAAGTTTCTGTGAAATACAAAACTTTATTCCTTTTTATAACTATTGCACGTGATCATTACAGAAAACAGAAAAAAGTATAAAGTGAAAAACCTGTGGTCCTACCACCCAGAGATTAGCACTGAAGCTGTGTTCACATCCCTCTGATGTTTACAAGTGATGAGAAATAATAACCTTCTGATGGACATTTGGGTCTGCGTATGTAAGACTTTTTTTTTTTTTTTTTTTTGAAGAAGCCAAGTAGTCTTACTCTATACAAATTTCAGATTGATTTTCTTCTGTGACAGAATTTATGTTTCCTCCGCAGTAGGAGGGTTTATGTGACCGCTCATAGTGTATCTTTACACACTTCTCCTTGGCAAGGTTGTGCTATTTCCTTCAATAAATAAAAAGAGAGTAAATTAAAAATTCCTGTAAGATTATTTTTAGGAAAAAGTAAGCTGTCCTTAAGAAGGAAAGAATAAAAAGTAGACTAAGTGGAAATCAACTTTATAACCTTTCCAAGTCATTCAGTATACAAACAAAGGGGAAAATGTATGTTGTAAATCTTTCAAAACCAGTTCTCAACAGAACTATAACACTTGTTGGTTTATTATACCTGTTTTATTACATGTACAATTCAGTGTGTATCTTTTAGTAAAATATATTTATACCAACCATGTAAGAGTCCTTATCTTTTCTGTCCTTTATCTTTACAAACATAAATATTCTGATTGAGTAAGCTAGTATGAACTGGATATGCTTACTAAAATCATTGCACACACTCATCTGAAAAGTCCAGTAGCTCTAGGAAAATAGCATTTAAGTTTTTATATTTTTTCTTTTTAAAAAATTTACAAGTATTGTTTCTATAGAGGTGCTTTGTCTTATGCTATAAATTATATTGTATAAATATTTCTTTCTAAAAATACAGTAAGCTTTCCATACATCCTAGATTTTATTCCTTCTCTGTCTTAAATTCCCAACACAAAATGAAATTCAGTCTCTGTGGAGTGACAAAGAAGGTCCTTTGTGATTTGACCTCTGTCCTCACAATGGCCTCAGGCTCCTCAAAGGACACATACCTACCCTTTACCCCTTTCCAAACAGAGCAAGCTTTACAGAGTCTTCATCTTCTGCCTTTTTACTCTACTTAGAAGAGTTGTTCTGCCCTCTTGCTATGTTTTTCCTAAGAGAGTCTTGTATATCCTTATATAAACCCTTCTCTGCTTCTCCAGAAATAATGGGTCACACTTACATCCATTTTTAAGAATTATTTTTTACAGAAAAAAAATGCACAAAATGAGTTATCCAATCTATAACATGTGTAAATATGATCAAAATTACATGTTATCTAAGATGGAGATTTTAATACTACATGTGACAAAATAGAGGGTTTGTGTTTTATTCATTTAGTAGGTTTGAGTAAATTAATAAATGATAATAATATTATTGAAATTATTCATGGTTTTAGCAACATATAAAGATCCCCAGCAAAAGTAGTACAAAATATTTTCAATAAATTTAATCATTTCAAATTGAAAATTCAAAAATAAAGCAACTCATTTATTTTATGTGAAGAAAGACTAATGTAAGATGTACAACAATATTGTTCTCTGAAAATTTTTCATTAGTTTAAGAAATAATGATTTTCTACCAAAATCTACTTCCAAATTCTCTGAATTACATCTGACTTGAAATAATTCTTAACAAAAATTTAGTATGCAGTGAGTTGGAAAAAAGGCTTTCTTGGCTGGAATTCTACTTTTTGTAATTATCTCTCCTGAACATTTTATGTCCTGTAGAAAAATATTAGTTCTGTGAATTCAAAATTTAAGTGTAGTGTCTCACCCAGAACTCAGGCTTTCTCTTCAGCCTCATATAACACATGCCAGGAAAGGGGCCTTGAGTACCCTTCATCTATTTTTTCATGTCTAGCCTTTAAAGATCCAACCTCATTATACCTGAATTTCACCAAATGCAAAATTAACAACTCTTGCTGTCTCACTTCTATCTCAGATGTGGAGTAACATTAAGTTACATTAATTATATCTCATACCTGAGGGTATTCATGAAATATAAATAATATTTGTCATTTGTTTCTAAATACAGTGCTATTATAACCTTTTTATTCCATGTGGTCCTGCATTCAACTAATAGTGATCAAGAATTCTCCTATTTGTGTGTTTCTGTTGTGGTTGTTCTTGGAAAATAGATGGAGCTTTAGTTTCTTCTTTTATCTCCTTCTGAATTTGCTAGAATTTATATAAAGTATGTCTTCTTCCTCCCCTACCCTCCCCCACAAGAGGTTGAAATATACTATCATCTGTTTTCAAATTGGAAAGGGTAGAAATGTCCTTGATCTGATAAGCAACAGACTAATTCACAGAGAGTTGTTAATGGTTACTAATATAGTACATTCCCCTTCTGGGCATAATTACATTAAAAAAGACAATCACCACCTCATGTAATGAATCTTTAATGGTCAAATTTTAGGCAGGTACATTTAGGAGTACATCCAATATGTTGGCTGTCAAGTCAATAGATTAATGAATGTTCACACCATTTACTTGACGGATATTATTGGGTAGCTCATGTACAAGGTTCTCTGCCATGTCCTGTGAAATTTCAGGGGCATACCATCCGCTGCCTATGCTCTATGAGATTTAGAACCATGGATATATGATGAAAACTAGAGGTTGTTGTTGTTTAGTTTCTAAGTTGTATCCAACTGTTTGTGACTCCATGGACTGTAACCTGCCAGGCTCGTGTGTCCATGGGAGAGGGCAATTTTCTTCCCAGAGTAGAGTACTGGAATAGGTTGCCATTTCCTTCTCCAGGGGATCGTCCTGACCCAGGGATTGAACCCGCGTCTCCTGCATTGGCAGGCAGATCCTTTGCCACTGAGCCACCAGGGAAGTCTGCAAGCTAGAGGAAGGAAACAGAAAGCTGGTGATGAGCCATAGACAAACTAAGGCTGTGTGGTTAACAGCGGGATGCCTCTCAGGAGCACTGGGAACCATGGACGGAGGAGGAAAGAAGACACGCTTAAGATTGACGATTGAACCAGTTTCTCAGGAAAGGTGAAAGGTGGACATGCAGAGATTGTAAAACTAGCGTCCCAGACTGGGGACGCTCGTGCTCAGGCTTCAAGGATGCACACACAGAGCAACTTGACTATCATTTTTGCAAATAAGCCAGCTGTTTCTCTGCTTGTTCCCTCATTTTCTTGTGGAGTCCTTTCTGACTTGACACAAGGATGCACAGGGAGAGCTCCTGGGGCAGAGGAGGACTAAGTCTCCCAGGCAAACCATCAGAATCAGGGAGAAGGGAATGCCCTTTCCCCTATTTTTTTCTTTACCTGAGTTGGAGGAGGCCAATGAATTTCCAGAACCATCCAGTTCTCCTTCCCCCATGCATCATTTTTTTTTCCCCCTCTGCGTACTTTTCTTAAGCACTTCTCTGGTGGCTCAGCAGTTAAGATTGTGCCTGCAATGCAGGGATGTGGGTTTGATCCCTGGGTTGGGACAATCCCCTGGAGAAGGAAATGGCAACCCACTCCAGTATTTTTGCCTGGGAAATCCCATGGAAGAGACTTGGGGAGCTACCGTCCATGGGGTTGCAAAAGAGTTGGACACGACTGAGTACGACTTAGCCACTAAACAACAGTAACTCTTCTCAAAGAAGACAGTCTAGGAAGAGGTTTCTATATCTAAAGATATATTCCAGAGAAACTAAATGCTCATCCATCCAGCTGTTTTGTAAGAACACTATTTGTTTTATGTCCCTAAGTATGTAGCATGTGTGTGTTTGGTGATAGAACCTATCTCTTTTTAATTGGGAATATTTTTGATTTCCGAGGAGTAAGTGGAGGTCAGATTCCGCCGCCTCTAAATCGGATTATTATAGGGTTTCGTTCCTGGGATGTTTTTCTTCCAATTATAGCTCATTAAATCCTTCTGAGTTTAGGTTGTAATTCAGCATAAGCACAGATTAACAGGTAACTGTTCTGAAACTAGAGTGCAGAGGCCATGAGCTCACACATGGTTTCTTCTGTGAAGATGTTGGAATAGATGGTTGACCACCTCTGTGTTTCAATTTACATATTCTATCACAGAACTGAGGGCACCCCGTACCTTTTCATAGGGAAATGCTGCCATTTATAGAGTCATGGCCTAAAGGAGTTGCCTGGTATAATTTCTACATTTCTTCCATGGGTCCCATGTCAGTCAGCACTTGAGCAGGAGTATATCTTCTAGTGATGGAAAAAAGATGAGTTATTGTCAGAAAACATAAAGTTGTTAAAACTGCATCTTGAATCAGTGTTACGACCTTTGTATAGATAATGCACACTCAATAAAACAAAAGCAAAGCTCTTTATTACATAGATTCAATTATTCTCTAGCAGTTTGCCAAACAAAAAATTTTTAAGAGTTTAGGGCCATAAACTCTTGCTAACTATCCATGACTTTGATGAACACTAGCCATATTCTGGCTCATATTCAAAAGTTCAATCGTCTATTAAGGACCATGGAGACATATTTCCAAACAGAGTCAACAATTCTTGAAATGTTAACTGCTCTCTAGTTGTTTATGTGTTTTGGGCTGTTGCCTTTCATACGATGTTTTGAATGGTTAGTATCACTGGAGTGTTTTATGTAAGTAGTGTCAGTAAAATGTGATTTAAAAGAAAAAAAAAATAGAAACTTATACTAGGGAATAGCATTTTAAAATATTCACTGTTTTTCTATTTTGGAATAACTGTCAACTGAAAAAGATGCACAAAAATATCTGAGAATTATGTTTTATCAAGTGGATAAAACTGAGGTCTGGAGCCCAGGACGTAGCATCTCAGATAACTCAGAGACTGGTCTGAGGGGGGAGGGGTGGTGGTGGGGAGTCAGGATATATAGGAGATTTTGCAACAAAGGGTAGGTAGTCAGAACATCAGAAGATTATTATTGTTCTGTCACTAAGTCGTGTCCAACTCTTTGCAACCCCATGAGCTGCAGCATGCCAGACTTCCCTATCCTTCACTGTCTCCTGGAGTTTGGTCATACTTATGTCCCTTGAGTTGGTGATGCCATCCAACCATCCCATCCTCAGTCACCCCCTTCTCCTCCTGCCCTCAGTCTTTCCCAACATCAGCATCTTTTCCCAATGAATCAGATATTCAAATCAAAAGATTACTGCTAATTAAAGAAAACCAGAGGTTGCAAGGAATTTAGCACTTTCTTATGCTTGGGAAGATGCAGGAATCCAGGCTCACTGAAATCATTCCCCTGATGCATACCTCAGCTGTCTAGGACCAGCGTCCTGTGCTTTCTCATCCTGCATCTTCTTGGGGTGCACGGTGGGTGGGTGACTGTGGTGTCTGATGGTGATGGGAGTTCTGGTTCTATCCTGAGTCTCCTCGGTGTGATTATCAGGGCCACTGTAGTGACTGATAGCTACAGCATCCTTTGTCTATGGACATGGCAGTGAGTATTTTTCATTCATAACTGCATTACAATCTTTATCATTTTTCTAGTATATTTTTTCTTTTTTTTTCTAGTATATTTTAATAATCATGTCAGAATTTTTTTAACTGAACCACATGCGTAGATTTGATGCAAACTAAGCAAAATGATGGGGCTTCCCAGGTGGTACTAGTGGTAAAGAACCTGCCTGCCAGTGCAGATATATGTAAGAGATGCAGGTTCAATTCCTGAGTCAGGAAGGTCCCCTGGAGGAGGGCATGGCAACCCACTCCAGTTTTCTTGCCTAGAGAATCCCATGGACAGAGGAGCCTGGCAGTTTGCAGTCCATGGGGTCGCACAGAGTCGGACATGACTGAACTGACTTAGCATGCACATACGTAAGCAAAAGGATGTGAGTGCAATGCCTTAAGTATGGGAACCAGAAACAGGGAAAAAGAATGTAGTCCCACTCACAGTGGGATTACCAGCTTCACGGGATTCCACACACAGACTCCCAGTCTGGGGTCAAGTAAGAGCCAGTACCAAGAAGGCCTGTAATTTTGTCTTGATTGGAATGAAGGTGACATAAGAGCGTGTTAAGTGATGAATGGGCCAAAGAGGCCACAGTGTTGGAGGGGAAACAGAGAGAGATGCCAGTCCAAGAGAGGGTTCATACAGAGGCCCAGAACTGAGAGAATACTGTCGTCTTCAGGAACAGTGAGGGTGCAATCAAGCAGATGTAGGAATGTTTCACTGAGATGGATATGGGAAACAAAAAGAATGTGGTCACAGGAACACTTCAATAATGACTTTTTCACAAAACTCACAGACTTTTTGATTGTTCTATTCTTGAATTTCCTTGATTTTCTTGTAGGGAAATGGGTGTTGTGCATTTCTTCCAATATAATCCATCCAGTATTTTCTCTGAAGAAGAAGAGGCGCTACAGTCACCAGGATGGGCCCTCTTAGGCTTGTCCAACCAGTACTTTCTAGATTTTCCACTGCAAAGGCAAGGCAAAGGAAGGCATTTTTTCCACCAGAATAAGTACATAGAGATACAGACATTTATTCTGCTAGCTGGGAGTAGGTGTGTCCTTCTGTGATATCTGAGATAATACTTTTATTTTCATGACATCCAGAAGAAGATGACTGTATCAACCTTTCCTTTGTTTTTTTAAAGATAATCACAGTCTCCTTGACTTCTGCTCCAGGGGTAACCTCTCACTGTATTGAATGCCAAACCAAGCCAGCTCAGTACCGCTGTCTCCAGTTTTTTTGATAATCATTGCTACCTGTGCTTAGGTGGAAAAAGGTCTTGTTGAGCACCTTAGTATTGGGGCTTCATGACCATGAGCATGTAAACTTCCTTTGGGACATAAAGTATTTCTAGTCAAAAGGGACCACATGGTTTTCTTTATTGATTAAAGAAAATTTGCCATAAGCCCTTTTAAAAAGTCAGACAAAAGAAAAGAAAAAAGAAATGGATGCAAAGATAGTCTGGGCAGATAGACCAGAATCCAATTGTGAAGTTTCTTTTCTGCCAAGATAAGAAAGCATATATTTTCTTCCTTTCGTGTTTGCCAAGACAGTAAGCTTATACATATATTGTTATTCAGTCACCCAGTCGTGTCCGACTCTTTGCGACCTCATGGACTGCAGCACACCAGGTCTCCCTGTCCCTCACCATCTACAATCTAAGTTTTCCTAAGTTCATCTGCATTGAAGCTCCTATTCAAGGATGCATCTCCAGAAGAAGAGGGCATCGGAGGATGAGATGGCAGGGTGGCATCACTGATGCAATGGATATATATATGCATATAGTTTAAAAAAAATTTTTTTTTGCAGGCATCAATTTTGCCCACTCATTAAAAATGTTTTGGACAAAAATGTCCATATTAAAAATATTTTTCTTGCTGAAGTTTGGCTATATACAGATCATAGAAGCAAAGAGAATTATTTCATCTTTGCTAGTTGTAAGTAATTAAAATTAACCCAAACATGATTTGGAGGCTTCCCAGTTGGCTAAGTGATAAAGAATCTGCCTGCCAATGCTAGTGACATAGGAGACTCTTGTTCCATCCCTCATGTGGGAAGATCTGTTGAAGGAAGAAATGGCAACCCACTCCAGGTTTTTGCCTGGAAAATCCCATGGACAGAGGAGCCTGGTGGGCTATAGTTCATGGGGTTGCAAAGAGTCAGACATGACTAAACAACTAAGCACACATGCATGCAAAACCCAATTCCATGCTAACATATAATGAGAAAATATATGATACGATGGGCGTCCCTTGTGGCTCAGGTGGTAAAGAATCTGCCTGCAATGTGGGAGACCTGGGTTCGATCCCTGGGTTGGGAAGATCCCCTGGAGAAGGGAAAGGCTACCCACTCCAGTATTCTGGCCTGGAGAATTTCAGGGACTGTATAGTCCATATGGTTGCAAAGAGTTGGACATGACTGAGCAACTTTCACTTTCATATGATTTGATATACTATTTAACAGATTAAGGATTCATTCATTATTTCAAAAATATGCATTTTATATCATATGTATTTTTTTCTTAGAAAAGGCCTTGTAAAATCGATTTCCCATCACACAAGTGCATCTTCCTTAGAAAATTTGATTCCTTATGTTACTTTCTAATTTAAATGAAGAGAATCAATAAAACACTGCTCCCAGGTCTGCAACTTTGCTCTCCTTCACTGTCTTTGAGTGTTACTAGGGACAAGTTCCTTTTACCTAAATACCTCAGATATGTAGAGAAGAGCTGAGTGTGAACCGATCATATGGGATCTTAAGGAGCTGCCTCTTTCAGAGCTGGTGATGCTTCCTTGAGCTTGAAAATGTGCTTCCTTGGCAGGCTCACATGCTGCTGGTCAAGAGTAAGGGCAGAGGGCGGGCTCTGGGCAGCCGTGTGGGTGGCTCAGTTACAGGCACGTTAACCTCCAGCCAGCTGCAGGGCCAGGCTACTAAATTTTAAAGCTTGGGGTGAAACTCCTGAAGGTGGTGTTCCATTTCTATGTCCTTCCACAGATGAGCTCAGAGCGTGGCTCGTCCTGTCTCGCCCCTGAGCATGCGGGCTGTTCTGTGAGACAGTAAAACCACACACAGATGTTTGTTTTCCGCCTCCTTAATACTTGGATAGAAGACAACCCAGGAAACCCCTAAGCTCCAATCTAAATTGTGAAGAAGGCCTGTGGGTTAACAAGCCTCTTGTGGGAATCAGGAATGGGGCAGGGGAGGCTCGTGGGGGTCTGACCGAGAGACCTGGGGAGAAGCGTGGCCACCAGGGCATGAACCTCTGGCACCCAGAGTAAGTCTGAATTGCACAATCAGTGCAGAAGCAACACTTTCCCAGCACCCTGATCCACCCGAGAGCTTCTGAATTTCATGTTTCACATTCGTGGAGCCCAGTATGGTGTGCTGCCAGCGAGTGGCAGATAAGCTGGATAACCTTTTAAGGACTGCCATTTTTCTCACACATATTCTCTCCGTGTGTAATGCTTCATGGTTTTATTAAGTCTGTCTCAAAGATGACTTGTCACCGATATCAGGGGAAATGACGTGGGGTGTCCCCTACTTGTGACATGCTGACATGGCAAGATTCTCTTCGACTTCTGATTCATTCTTACAAGATACAAGTACTCTCAGAGAAATTATTTCTTGAAAGTTGCATTATGTCTAATTCAACTTGAATAAAGATGACTTACCTAAATAAGTGATGCAGTGTAAAAGTACCAGCACTGAACATTTCTAACACCTGGAGTCGTAAAGTTTACTTACCGGGGCTATGTTATTCTGGGTCCAGCCCTCCCTGGGAAAATGTAAACCCAGAAGGGCAGCCTCTGTTATGTTCATGGGCATGTCATGGGGATCTAAGAAAGATCCTTAACTGCAGCACGCTGTAAGTGCCGACAGACACTTGTCAGATTAGTGGCTAGCTCTTAAAAAGCATTTTGTTTGAGACTAAGAATGTGGCGCGTACAACCACCTTACTTTGTTTTTGTTTACTGAATACTTACAGAGTGCATACCACATGCCAGTCATATATTATAATATTGTCTATGTGATTCTTTAGTTTGGTATTATTTGAATTTTTAGTCATCATGTATCAGCTCATAAGTGCTTCCCAGGTGGCATTAGTGGTTAAGAACCCACCTGCCAATGAAGGAGATGTAAGAGACTCAGGTTCAATCCCTGCATCAGGAAGATACCCTGGAGGAGGGCTCGGCAACCCACTCCAGTATTCTTGCCTGGAGAATCCCATGTGCAGAGGAGCCTGGTGGCCTACAGTCCGTAGCATCACAAAGAGTTGGACACAACTGGCGCGACTTAGCATGCACATACATGGGCTCATATATAACTTTTAAATTGTCTGGCTAATACAGCACATCTTACCATATGTGTGTGCATGCGTGCATGCTCAGTTGCTCAGTTCTGTCCAGCTCTTTGCAACCCCATGGACTGTAGCCCGCCAGGCTGCTCTGTTGATGGAATTTTCCAGGCAAGAATACTGGAGTGGGTTGCCATTTCCTCCTCCAGGGGATCTTCCCAACCAAGGGATCGAACACATGTCTCCTGCATTTCCTGCATTGGCAGGCAGATTCTTTACCACTGAGCCCCCAGAGAAACCCCTTAATATGTGCATAGATTATGTGTCACTTTATTTCTTTATATATTTGAATGTTGTTAATAGCTTTTTTTTTTTCATGTATTTTTATTAGTTGGGGGCTAATTACTTTACAATATTGTAGTGGTTTTTGTCATACATTGACATGAATCAGTCATGGATTTACATGTGTTCCCCATCCCGATCCCCCCTCCCACCTCCCTCTCCACCTGATTCCTCTGGGTCTTCCCAGTGCACCAGCCCCGAGCACTTGTCTCATGCATCCAGCCTGGGCTGGTGATCTGTTTCACCCTAGATAATATACATGTTTCGATGCTATTCTCTCTACTAAAACTGATTATCTTATGTTAATAGCTTTTACATAAGATAATCAGTTTTAGTAATGATCAGTATTTTAGCAGTTTGTTCTTTAGCATTACATATGTATAACTGTGTATCTATATGTGAGTTGTCATCTCATGTAATAGGACTTCATCACACAAAGCACATGAGGAGACAGCATCTATGATTTGGCAGTGAATACAGATGTTATAGAACATCCAAAGGGAGCCTTGTTTGTTGGATGCGACCACGTTGATCAGTTTAGTTCAGTTCAGTTCCTCAGTCGTGTCCGACTCTTAGTCGGACTTAGTTGGACTGTGCTTCATGGACTGCAGCACACCAGGTCGCCCCGTCCATCACCAACTCCCGGAATTTACTCAAACTCATGTCCCTTGAGTCGGTGATGACATCCAACCATCTCATCCACTGCCATCCCTTCTCCTCCCACCTTCAATCTTTCCCAGCATCAGGGTCTTTTCAAATGAGTCACTTCTTCATATTCATTCAGTTCAGTTCAAATCAGTCGTTCAGTGGTGTCCGACTCTTTCTGACCCCATGAATAACAGCATGCCAGGCCTCCCTGTCTATCACCAACTCCCGGAGTCTACCCAAGCCCATGCCCATCGAGTCGGTGATGCTATCCAACCATCTCATCCTCTGTCATCCCCTTTTCCTCCTGCCCTCAATCTTTCCCAGAATTAGGATCTTTTCCAATGAGTCAGCTCTTTGCATCAGGTGGCCAAAGTATTGGAGTTTCAGCTTCAACATCAGTCCTTCCAATGGACACCCAGGACTGATCTCCTTTAGGATGGACTGGTTGGATCTCCTTGCTGTCCAAGGGACTCTCAAGAGTCTTCTCCAGCACCACAGTTAAAAAGCATTGATTTGTCAGTGCTCAGCTTTCTTTATAGTCCAGCTCTCACATCCACACATGACCACTGGATAAACCATAGCCTTGACTAGACGGACCTTTGTTGGCAAAGTAATGTCTCTGCTTTTTAATATGCTGTCTAGGTTGGTCATAACTTTCCTTCCAAGGAAGGAGCAAGTGTCTTTTAATTTCATGGCTGCAGTCACCATCTGCAGTGATTTTGGAGCCCAGAAAAATAAAGTCAGCCATTGTTTCCACTGTTTCCCCATCTATTTGCCATGAAGTGATGGGACCAGATACCATGATCTTAGTTTTCTGAATGTCGAGTTTTAAGCCAACTTTTTCACTTTCCTCTTTCACTTTCATCAATAAGTTCTTTAGTTCTTCTTCACTTTCTGCCTTAAGGGTGGTGTCATCTGCATATCTGAGGTTATTGATATTTCTCCTGGCAATTTTGATTCCAGCTTGTGCTTCATCCAGTCCAATGTTTCTCAGGATGTACTTTGCATATAAATTAAATAAGTAGGGTGACAATATACAGCCTTGATGTACTCCTTTCCTGATCTGGAACCAGTCTGTTGTTCCATGTCCAGTTCTAACTGTTGCTTCCTGACCTGCATACAGGTTTCTCAAGAGGCAGGTCAGGTGGTCTGGTATTCCCACCTCTTTTAAGATGTTGATCAGATATCACGTTAATCTGTGATGATGACATCATCGATCAATTCAAGAAAGCTACACTTCCATGCACTGACCACAACATCTAAAGCTAAAAAGCGCTCCTTCTAGAGCTTGAATGTCAGGTCCTGGGTGTATACCATAAAATGCCAAGGGGATATGCTTCCGAAGTTGGACACTGTCAGTAACATTTATTTCAATGCAACAGGTGATCTAAAATAATTTCCCTGTTTTGAATGACCTGCTGCTGTACATTTATTTGTAGCCTGTTTGTTTTCATGGATCTCTGACTTCTTTCTGAATCTTGTTAATCTGCTTAAGTACAGCCGTTTAAGTACTTATTAAGTACAGCTTATGACTATTTAAGTACAGCTAGGTTGCCTCACTGCCCACTGACTTATTAAGAAGAAAAAGAGAAAAACGTCAAATGACACTGTTCCTTGCTCTCCACCCTGGGACATGCTATCTAGAGGTGCCCACATGAGATGCCTTCATCTTGCCAACATTAGTTGTGTTGCCGCGTTTACCGTGCTGAAGGAAGTGGGGCCGTGTAGACCTCTCCTGTAGCCTGGGGTCTCTCCTCACCCAGCCCTGGCAGGTCTGCATCCTGACTAAAGTAATTAAGGGTGGTCAAGAATCTCTTACTAATTAATGGATAATTCATTAATTCATTAACTTTGCCAGTGCACTCAGAAGTTTTTGAGTTACAAAAAAACTGACTTCCTAAGTACAGTGTACATTTTTTCTAAACTGAAGTGTCATCAAAAGTAAATTTGATTAGTGAAGATAACCATCTGCAAATCAGACAGACTCCTTTTCAGATACTGAGCACCTTGAGAGCTAAGTTGGTCATGAGAACAATTTATTCGGTAAAGAACCAAGGCTAAGATCATTGAAAATCTGAATCTAAGAGCACTGGGAATCTTGTATATATTTGGACTGGGCTGTGTAAACTTTGCAGACAGGGTTTTTTTAAGACTGAGTCATTTCTGTGCTTTATTATTATTGCTCATTTCTTCTAGCTTTTATCACTTCTAATTTTCATTATTTCCGAGTTGAAGAATTCCTGCCTGTGGAGGGAGAATTCCACAGTCGTGTCCCTCACTGAAGATGACTCCGTTTCCACCCACAGAGCAGGGCTCCCACCGGTGCTCATGTGGGAGGACCAGGACTGAGGGAACTCCCGCCATATGGGGAAAAGCCCTGGAGTGAGCACGTGATCCCGCGGAAGCCCATCTTGTGTACTTATATTCACAATAATAAAGCAGCAAGTGAGTGAAAGTCTCTCAGTCATGTTCGACTCTTTGTGACCCCATGACTATACAGTGCATGGAATTCTCCAGGCCGGAATAGTGTAGTGGGTAGCCTTTCCCTTCTCCAGGGGATCTTCCCAACCCAGGGATCGAACCCAGGTCTCCTGCATTGCAAGTGGATTCTCTACCAGCTGAGCCACAAGGGAAGCCCCAAAATACCAAAGATAACACAATAAACAAATAATAGGCAGCTGGCATTTTGCACATTGTAAATTGATCATAACAAATATGTTGGGATTAATTTTCATTTTTGATTCCTCTACTTAATAGAGGCTGGTCTTATCATTTTCCTCCACACTCAGTGAGAAGCTTACATATTATTTTGTTATGGCACACGTCTAACATACCAGGAAAGAGTGGCTTCTATTTTCCCTTTCTGTCCAGTTGCCTAAATAACTGATGAGTAATCACTGTCCTTCCAGCGTTTGCACCCATTACGCAAAGCATGATGCTCTGTGTCTTAGATCCCTGGGTGATGCCCAATAAAGAGAACATGAGAATGGTGTTAGGATGAGGAGCTTTCATTTAGTTTCCATGTGAAGGGATTTGCCTTTCCTCGGTCCCCTCCCCTGTAACAGGGCTTTTGTCTTCTTGGGGATGCTCACCCTCACCCACGATCCACCCCTGATAAATCCTGGGCAGTTCCCGTGACCAGACTGACCTTCTAGCTTTTTCTTCACTCTCCGTTTATCAGGGCAAATGCCCTCTCTCCTTCTGATTCATCCTCCTCTTTGGTTCTCTTCCCAAGCCTCAGCTGCTTCCTTTCCGAGTAATAACAGAAGTAATTAGCAGTTCTCCAATATCAAAACAGAGATCACACGGCTCAGTTCACATTTTACAAGAGAAAATCTGTATGGTCTGAAAGCAAGGCTTTCGGGGGTGGCGGAGATGGGGGGGGGGGGAGAGAAATCCGCGCAGAATAAGTACACATATTTGTGTTTTTTATTTAAAAGCTTAAATATCAATTCTTTATCCCTCAGGTCTTTACTATATTTATGAGACCTATATTTTACTATTTTGCTATGTTTATATTTTTGCTACTTTACTAAATTTACCACTTGTTTAAGTTTATATAAACTAGCATAGTAAAAAACATACTTTTAAAATCAGTCCTATGTTTTTTCAGTGTTAATCATTTCAGATACAAATAACATTTATTAATCATTTTTTCTAAAGCTTTTTATTTACTTATAGATTGAATAACCAAGGCAATTAGTTGTATATGACAACACATTTTTATCTCCAACTAATGCATGCTGATTTTTACTAATACATGAACATTCCAGTGTCATTATTTTGGTGGCATCTGAAATTACATTGAATTCTTTCTGTTTTCACATTTTTCTACTAACACTTTATATCCATTATAATTCTTGAGGTTATATTTAAATATGAGCTCATTTTGACCTTTAGTTATAGGGAGTAATTTATATAAGTATTGCATATGTTATATTCAGAACATTTTCTCTTTACAAAGCTGATCTGATATGATTTTGTAATAATTAATGTGTTTACAAGCTGTATTAGATCAATTAATAGGATTGTACAGTTTGTAGTTATAAAGAGAGACCTATTTTTAGCTTAGGACAAGTTATTAGAGAAGAAAACATTGATAACAACAGTGGTATTATGGAAATTGTTTAGCTTCTATTCATTTTAGTTAAATAATCTCATTTTCCAAACTAATTTTATTCAGCTACTGGACAAGAAAAGTGCAGAGTTTTAACTAGGTGAGTGTATATGAATTATTCTTTCTTCAAGCCATTTTTAAGTGGATGGACCATTTTGTCATCATCTAATAATATACCAAGCATAGTTCTGAGTAGAAATTGTCAATGTCTCTTAATACCTCTGTGTATTTAAAGGAGAAATCACAGAGTGAAGGGTACAGATGCATACACATTCTGTACATTGCAGTGCACTTAAATACATCCTTTCCAAATAGTTGTTGCTGCAGATAGACAGATGTTGAAGGAGCCTCTGTTTTCATTATTCTATGTCCAGATAAAGATGGTTGTCATCATACATCATCAGGAAATGATATGTTACAAAACTCCCAAACACTTATTTTCTTTGTGAACATGAGGATTATTAGCATTTACTAAGCAGAGCTGAGTAAGGCACTGTTTTCGGATCTGTTCATGACATAATTAATCAGAAGTTTCCTGATCTGTGTTTTGTAGTCTGGTAGGAAAATCAGTTTCATATATGTCCAGAATCATGGGACACTAGGAAAAACAATACATTTCACAGGGTTACAATTGTCAGATTATTGTATTTTTAGGGCATCGACTAAACTCTTGTAACAAAACAACTCCAAAATATAGTGGTTCAGGCTGGGAAGAAGGTTCCTTATTTCCTTAATGCAACAGTTTAGGGTGGGGAGGAAGTCCAGCTTGCGAAGATGGCTCTGTCTCACATTATTTACTCAGGTGGCCCTTCCTCCCATCCCTGTCCTGATCTGCAGAGAGAAGAGAGCAGAGGGTGGGCGCTCCCTCGTGAGGACTCTGCCCGATCCCCCTTCCCTCCCCACCACATCTGCCTGCTCTCAACTTCATCATCTGTCCTTGCCTATTTTTAAGAGAGATGAAGTCAGATGACCCTCTCCATGTGGCCATATGCTCAGCTGTCTTTGTCAATCCAGGCTGGTGTATCAGAATGTCATGGACTGAGTGGCTTGTCAACAATGTGAATTCATTTCTCCCAATTCTGGAGGCTGGAAGTTTGAGATCAGGGGCCATTGTGGTCCAGCTCTGGTGAGGTTCTCTTCTAGGTGGCTGACTTTTAACTCTGTCTGTTCCTGGGGGGCAGGTGAGGTAGCACTCTGGGGTCCCTAACTCCAGGACACTAACTCCATTCCTGAGTGCTCCACCCTCATTACTCATCAGGTCACAATGGCTCCACCTCCTAATGTCATCACCATGGGGTTAGTATCCCAGCATCTGAGTTTTGGGAGAAAATAAACATTCAGTCCATAAGATCAGTTGAAACTTGGTGGTGGTAGGGGGAGGTCTATTCTAAAAAAAGAAGGTGTGTGTGGGGGGTTGGCTGTTGAGAGGCCACTAACAGTCTGCCATAGTGAAGTGCTCCCAAGCAGATATAGGACTAAACTTCAGCTCTCCCATGATCTTCATGGGAAATTCCGCATGGGGTAGGGGGACCACCACTCCCAAATAGAGAGCTTCAGCCACTCTCAGGGAAAGTCATCTCTCAAGCTTCTTTGTGAGATTCTTATGCATTTTTAATGTAAATCATATTAGTAGAAAGTTAGCAAATAGGTTGGCCAGAAAGTTTGTTTGGGTTTTCCATAAGATCTGATGGAGACCAGTATGTTGAATAAGTATGTTTTATGTTCTGCACTGACTCAGTGGAGATGAGTTTGGGTAGACTCCAGGAGTTGGTGATAGACAGGGAGGCCTGGCGTGTTGCAGTCATGGGGTCGCAAACAGTCAGGCATGACTGAGCGATTGAACTGAAGTGAAATTATCCTCTGTCATAATTATAGTAACTGATTTCAAGTTTCATCAATAATTCACCCAATATTTAGTATAAATCATTTATCATTCTAATAAAAATTAGAGGCTTACAACCTCTAATAGTAAATAGTCTAATATAAGCCCTGATCCACCACCAACATTCAGTTCAGTTCAGTTTAATCGCTCAGTCATGTCCGACTCTTTGCCACCCCATGAATTGCAGCACGCCAGGCCTCCCTGTCCATCACCAACTCCCGGAGTTCACTCAAACTCATGCCCATCGAGTCGGTGATGCCATCCAGATCTCATCCTCTGTTGCCCCTTCTCCTCCTTCCCCCAATCCCTCCCAGCATCAGGGTCTTTTCCAGTGAGTCAACTCTTCGCATGAGGTGGCCAACGTATTGGACTTTCTAATTTAGCATCAGTCCTTCCAATGAACACCCAGGACCAATCTCCTTTAGCATGGACTGGTTGGATCTCCTTGCAGTCCAAGGGACTCTCAAGAGTCTTCTCCAACACCATAGTTTAAAAGCATCAATTTTTCAGTGCTCAGCTTTCTTCACAGTCCAACTCTCACATCCATACATGACCACTGGAAAAAACATAGCCTTGACCAGATGGACATTTGTTGGCAAACTAATGTCTCTGCTTTTTAATATGCTCTCTAGGTTGGTCATAACTTTCCTTCCAAGAAGTAAGCGTCTTTTAATTTCATGGCTGCAGTCACCATCCGCAGTGATTTTCAAGCCCCCCAAAATAAAGTCTGACACTGTTTCTACTGTCTCCCCATCTATTTCCCATGAAGTGATGGGACCAGATGCCATGATCTTAGTTTTCTGAGTGTTAAGCTTTAAGCCAACTTGTTCACTCTCCTCTTTCACTTTCATCAAGAGGCTTTTTAGTTCCTCTTCACTCTCTGCCATAAGGGTGGCGTCATCTGCATATCTGAAGTTATTGATATTTCTCCCAGAAATCTTGATTCCAGTTTGTGCTTCTTCCAGCCCAGTGTTTCTCATGATGTACTCTGCATATAAGTTAAATAAGCAGGGTGAAAATATACAGCCTTGACATACTCCTTTTCCTATTTGGAACCAGTCTGTTGTTCCATGTCCAGTTCTAAGTGTTGCCTCCTGACCTGCATACAGGTTTCACAAGAGGCAGATCAGGTGGTCTGATATTCCCATCTCTTTCAGGATTTTCCACAGTTTATTGTTATCCACACAGTTGAAGGCTTTGGCGTAGTCATTAAAGGAGAAATAGATGTTTTTCTGGAACTCTCTTGCTTTTTCGATGATCCAGCAGATGTTGGCAATTTGCTCTCTGGTTCCTCTGCCTTTTCTAAAACCAGCTTGAACATCTGAAAGTTCTCGGTTCACGTATTGCTGAAGCCTGGCTTGGAGAATTTTGAGCATTACTTTACTAGCGTGTGAGATGAGTGCAATTGTGCAGTAGTTTGAGCATTCTTTGGGATTGCCTTTCTTAGGGATTGGAATGAAAATTGACCTTTTCCAGTCCTATGGCCACTGCTGCGTTTTCTAAATTTGCTGGCATACTGAGTGCAGCACTTTCACAGCATCCTCTTTCAGGATTTCAAATAGCTCAACTGGAATTCCATCACATCCACTAGCTTTGTTCATAGTGATGCTTTCTAAGGCCCACTTGACTTTACAATCCAGGATGTCTGGCTCTAGGTGAGTGATCACACCATTGTGATTATCTGGCTCGTGAAGATCTTTTTTGTACAGTTCTTCTGTGTATTCTTGCCACCTCTTCTTAGGTCCATACCATTTCTGTCCTTTATTGAACCCATCTTTGCATGAAATGTTCCCTTGATATCTCTAATTTTCTTGAAGAGATCTCTAGTCTTTCCCATTCTGTTTTTTTCCTCTATTTCTTTGCATTGATCGCTGAGGAAGGCTTTCTTATCTCTCCTGCCTATTCTTTGGAACTCTGCATTCAAATGGGAATATATTTCCTTTTCTCCTTTGCTTTTTGTTTCTATTCCTTTCAAAGCTATTTGTAAGGCCTCCTCAGACAACCATTTTGTCTTTTTGCATTTCTTTTCCATGGGGATGGTCTTGATCCCTGTCTCCTGTACAATGTTACAAACCTCTGTCCATAGTTCATCAGGCTCTCTGTCTATCAGATCTAGTCCCTTAAATCTATTTCTCACTTCCACTGTATAGTCATAAGGGATTTGATTTAAGTCATACCTGAATGATCTAATGGTTTTCCCTACTGTCTTCAGTTTAAGACTGAATTTGGCAATAAGGAGTTCATGATCTGAGCCACAGTCAGCTCCTGGTCTTGTTTTTGCTAACTGTATAGAGCTTCTCCATCTTTGGCTGCAAAGAATATAATCAATCTGATTTCTGTGTTGGCCATCTGGTGATGTCCATGTGTAGAGTCTTCTCTTTTGTTGTTGGAAGAGGGTGTTTGCTATGACCAGTGCGTTCTCGTGGCAAAACTTTATTAGCCTTTACCCTGCTTCATTCCATACTCCAAGGCCAAATTTGCCTGTTACTCCAGGTGTTTCTTAACTTCCTACTTTTGCATTCCAGCCCCCTATAATGAAAAGGACATCTTTTTTTGTGTGTTCTGAAAGATCTTGTAGGTCTACATTACCAGGTCCAAAAGAAAACCTTGAAGCCCTGGTACATCCCTTATTCTGTATTTGATAAGTTGTCTGAATGTAACTCAGTCTTGTATAATGCAGTGAGCAAAATATTGATCATATAGATGAGAGAGATCCCCCTGAGAATGGGTTGGTGACTATCAGTATTGACTTCCTGTGGAGAATTCCTCAATATCTCTCACTGATTGAAATGCTTAATAGATGTAGAGAAAGGCTAGGTTTCCTGTTTTTCAGCCTGCTCTCTCAATTTTGAGAAGTAGGTTAACCGGCAGTTCACTCCCCAACATGCCCTCCATCCTGGTTAAAGGTTATTCAGCGTCTTGCAGTGAACAGAGCCACTCCTGATTATAATCTATTTGGGATCTCTGATATAGCATTTGCAATAAATATCGTTGAAAATTAGATCATATAAAAGCAATGCACATATGAACGTAATTGGCAAAGGCTGGTGCATACTCTCAGTGCTCAGTGGGTGTCAGATCCATCCTCAGGTCTTCTTCAGCATGGCAGGATGTGCTGTGTCCAGACTGTTCCTACGTCCCCAGGCGCCCTCCATCCTTACACGGTCTCCATCACACCTGCAGCACTTCTATCCACATCATAACCTGGACTTGTGTCTTGCCTTTGTTTGAGCATGGCTTGCTTCCTCTGTTGATTGTTTCTAATAAACTGGCCATTGCTGCTGCAGAATTATGCTTTTCCCCACTTTAACAGACCTTCCTGGACCCACATGCCTACCCACCACTTTGTAGCCATTTGAGAACATGTAGAGCACTTGCTTGTGGTACCAGCCTGATGTCTGAACCTCTTTTCTCCACTCATTCAAAACGGGCTTTTGTGCTGGGCCACAGAAACAGAGAATACCAACCAGCACATTCCACCCTCTGTACATCCACAGACTGCTTTCAATTCTGCCCTGGGATCTTCAACCTCACGGCTTCATTAAACTAACTAATGCCGTGGGACTTGCTCAGCCCTTTGGTGTCAGGACAAGATGTAAAGAAACTGCCTCGTCTGACTAGACTTTGTCATATAATTTCTGAACTCTTCAGAAGTTAGATGAGTTTTTGTGCACACTTGAAGAAATCTTCCAAGTTTGGGTTGTTCCCACAAGACTCTGTCCACAGGCGGCCTGCTGCTCACAGCGGGTTCACAGCAGGCTCCTTTGGCCCTTTCTTCTTTCTTCTCCTTGTAGTTTTTTTCTTTTTTTGGTCTGGTTATCACTTTCAATGATCCTACTGTAACTCAGGGCAGTGCACTTCAAAACAAAGAAAGAACAGGCTTCCAGCATCTTACAGGAGTGAATTTTTAAGTCTCTGTCGATTTAGGCCATGTGACTGCTGCAATATCCATGGCCCTCTTTTCCCCTCCAGAGGAAGCGAGTCCTCATTACTAATGTGAATGGAGATGAATTCAGGCTTTGCCTAAAGGTTGGCTTGTGTTTATTCTTAGAGTGTTAGAAATACTTTTTGAGGCACGATCTTTTCTAACATTTTAGATCTTTTCTAAAATTTTAGATCTTTTCTAAAATGTTATGAATTGTCATCTCTAGGAACAGACTCCAAATCCCACTCCTTTGGAATCCAGAATCTCCCACTCAAGGCCAGCGTGTATATCCATTTACTGCTTCAGGGAATAATTCAATTTTTCAGTACAGTGTGTGAAGTCTTCCCTGTAAAGCGGTGTTGCAGGTGCTGTGGATACAGAGGTAAATCAGAGAACTAAGCCTTTTCCTCTCCTTCAGCTCAGGTCTTGGTGGGACAAAGATCTGTAAGCAAGCAAATTAAACCATTTAAAATTGTTGTAGTGCCAGGAAGAAGCCAAGCCATGATGTGATAGAAAATACTAGGAGGCAATAGCAGAGTTATTTTAGGTCAACTGAAGAGGAGACACCTTTGACAAATGATGGCCATTGAGGTAATACATGAACAGCAGGAAAGATCATGTGAAGGTCTCAGGAGGGGTGGAGGGGTGTGATCTGAGCAAAGGTGATAAAGTCTGTGCAGGCTCTGAGGAGGGAGGGGGCCTCCTACCATCCTGGAGGACCTCATCAAGGATGCCCGTGAGGCTGAATTGCAGTGAGCAGTTTAGGAGCTTCACTCAGAGGCATAGTGAGGGGCCGCATGGACCATGTGGGCACTGGGGCACTTTGTGAGGAGTCTGGGCTTTCTTCTGACCACAGTAGGAAGCCCTTCAGTGGGCTGCTTTCAGTAGGGGTGGGCCTGACCTGACCTGTGTGTGAACGGTCCCCTTCCTGTTGTGCCAGAAGTGGCAAGAGACTAGGGTGACCCATGTGGTGATGGATTACAACTCAAATGCCAATGTGAACACGTGTTTAGTTTCATACACAGATGCACCTACAGATGAATGCATACATGTGTGTACACAAGTTCATATGCACACAGTTCTTTCCTGCTCGGTCACTTGAGACCCACAAGAGGCAACAGCCATCCATTAGCAATGAGCACACGCAGAACCTGCATCCCAGTTCCCAGTTCCTAGCTTTGTTCTCCATTAAGAGGATGCGGGGCTCCTTGGAGAAACTGCTGACTTGAAGATGTTGCTGCTGTTCATTTGCTCAACTGTGTCCAACTCTTTGTGACTCTGGTCAGCAGCACGCCAGGCTTCCCTGTCCTTCACTACCTCCTGGAGTTTGCTCAAACTCACATCCATTGAGTCAGATTTGAAGATGGGGCAAAAAAAAATAAAAAATCTGTCGGATGGACCTGGAGCACTTTGTAGCCAGGAAAAAAAAAAAATTCAAAAACAGAAAAAGAGGAGCAGGATGATAGAGTGATGAAGGTGTGTGACAGGAACATGGAGGGAGAGAGCTCCCAGTGGCTACAGACAGGAGAGTTTGAGAAATGAAGTCTTACTGGATTGTAACCCAGGTTGCCATCCATTCAGTGATGCTGATACAAGTAAGAGAGAATATACATATTTCCTGTGGAGAAGAGTTCCAAATACTTTAGGTGGATGCCCACTGTCAAGGAAGTGGAGACGGAATCCTCTTCCCAAGTGTGGGCTCCCCATAGTTCCTTGCTTCCACAAAGTCTAGGGTGGAGAGAGGGGAAATAGTGACTGTCTGGTGGAGAAATCTGACAAACACAGCCTCAGCCAGGGGGTCAAGGTTAGTATCAGCAGTGCCCTGTCCTGGCTATGACATGTCCCCTCGATACTGTGACATGCTGAGAAGGGTGCTTTACTGAGAAGGGTGTCTGCCCCAATAACCATCACCTCAATCTTGTGCACACACACACACACACACACACACACACACACACACACACACAAATCAACTCATTCCAGTTGGAGAACAGCCTACTAAATATCTGACTAGAGTTCCTCACTCCCATCAAGGTCTTAAAAACAAAAAATGTCCAGGAAACTAGCACAGCCATGATATGCCTAAAGAGACATTCTAGATAATCATAATGTGGGGTCCCAAATGGAATCCTGAAACAGAAAGAGGACGCTTGGTAAACCTTGAGAAAATTAACTCAGTCTTTAAAAGTGAAAGAAAGTAAAAGTCGCTCAGTCGTGTACGACTCTGGGACCCAATGGACTGTATCCATGGAATTCTCCAGGCCAGAATACTGGAGTGGATAGCCTTTTCCTTCTCCAGGGGATCTTCCCAACCCAGGGATCAAACCCAGGTCTCCCACATTGCAGGCAGATTTTTTACCATCTGAGCCACAAAGGAAGCCCAAGAATACTGGAGTGAGTAGCCTATCCCTTCTCCAGCGGGTCTTCCCAACCCAGGAATCGAACCATGGTCTCCTGCAATGCAGGCAGACTCTTGACCAACTGAGGTATGAGGGAAGCCCATAGCTTTAAATCATGCTTCAGTTGATAATAACATAATAATATATTAATATATTTCTCCAGGCCATTTCCTGAACTTCTAAGATTATTCTGAATCCACAGATAGGACCATCCTTAAGGGCTTTGTGTGGAGGACCATGTTGTGTGTAGAACTGACCAGTCTTTCTCTCTTGTTCTCTCCTTTCCCTCCCCACATCCGCCCCTCAGTACAGGGGCTGCCTGCGGTGAATGTGAGAGGCAGACTGGGGTGTAAATGCATTCCTGCAGGTCAGGACACTGGACAGCTTGGGACTCAGGTGTGCACCAGAGACCATCACACTGGTGTGAATAGGCAGCCTTGCTGTCTCCAGAGTCCCCTGGTGTCACCCAGGGGCCTGGAATCTATTCAGGATGCACTTATTTCCAGATTAAAGGCCATTTAACTTGGCTCCATAGCTTCTTGGCAGGCAAGCTATGACAAACCTAGACAGTGTGTTGAGAAGCAGATACTTTACACTGTCCACAATGGACCGTATAGTCAGGGCTATGGTCTTCCCAGTGGTCAAGTGTGGTTGTGAGAGCTGGACTGTAAAGAAGGCAGAGTGTCAAAGAATTGATGCCTTCAAACTGGGATACTGGAGAAGACTCCTAAAAGTTCCTTGGACAGCAAGGAGATGAAACCAGTCAGTCTCAACCCTGAATATTCATTGGAAGGGTGAAGCTGAAGCTCCAGTATTTTGGTCATCAGATATGAAGAGCCAACTCATTGGAAAAATCCCCGATGCTGAGGGTATAGAGGATGAGATGGCTGGATAGCATCACTAATGCAATGGACATAAATTTGGGAAAACTTTGGGAGATGGTGAGGGACAGAGAGGCCTGGTGTGCTGCTGTCCACGGGGTGCAAAGAGTTGGACACGACTGATTGGGCAACTGAACAACTTGGCTCCTAGCAGCACTCCCTAGCGGCCACTCCACAGAGCCGAGGAACACAGAAAGGGAGGTTTGTGTGTGAGAGGAGAGCCTGGGGTCTGGGGGAAATGAGGGTGCAGACAGAAGCAGGTTTTCTCTTGGCCCTTCCCTGATTCTTCCTTTCCCTTCCCAGCTCTACAGGGCCCTGTGTAAATTCAATATTTAAAGACTCCAGAATTAGAGTTTGATAGCAGTTAATTAATTCATCTTCTCCCCAACCTGAGAATTAAGTTTAAAAAAAAAAGTGTTTGTCTGTGTATAGAAAGGGGGATGTATTTTAAACAAAATAAAAACAGTCTTCACATTACTTACTAATTTTGTCCCTGTGCTGGTCCTGTGTTATGATTGAATCATTTAGAATCAACAGTAGGTCTTCAGAAATTAGAGAAAATTGAAGTCCCCAAGTTCTATATATGTGTGTGTGTGTATGTATGTATATATATATATATGAATGTATATGTCTGTGTATTAATATATATGATAGTCCATTACAAAGAAGTAGGCTTTAATCTTTTCCAAAAGACTCTCTTTTTAATATACCTTAAGCTCTTTATATGAATTCAATCATGGGGAAATCATTTAAGTTCAAATGAATATGAATACCATACATTAGTAATATATCAGTGCCCGGTAAACTGAAACTGCTTATATCCATAGCTTTAAGACTGTTTTAGAAGGTAAGTGCAGATTCACACAGAAGAAAACTCCAATCATGTTAGACTCAGTGACAGCCAAGAATTTATTAATTAGAAATAAAAGATAATGCCATATGACTTTTAGAAATTGTTAAACTCCTTCATATGGCATTATCTTTTATTTCTAAATTCTTGGCTGCCACTCAGAGAAGAGTGGAGAGATAACTCCAGAAAGAATGAAGAGATGGAGCCAAAGCAAAAACAATACCAAGTTGTGGATGTAACTGGTGATGGAAGTAAAATCTGATGCTGTAAAGAGCAATATTGCATAGGAACCTGGAATGTTAGGTCCATGAATCAAGGGGAATTGGAAATGGTCAAACAGGAGATGGCGAGAGTGAACATTGACATGTTAGGAATCCGAAGACTAAAATGGACTGGAATGGGAGAATTTAACTCAGGTGATGATTATATCTACTACTGTGGGCAACAATCCCTTAGAAGAAATGGAGTAGCCTTCATAGTCAACAAAAGAATCCAAAACACAGTTCTTGGGTGCAATCGCAAAAATGACAGAATGATCTCTGTTCGTTTCCAGGACAAACCATTCAATATCAGAGTAATCCAAGTCCAGGTCCCAATGAGAAATGCTGAAGAAGCTGAAATTGAATGGTTCTATGAAGACCTACAAGACCTTCTAGAACTAATAACCCCCAAAGATGTCCTTTTTCATTACAGGGGACTGGAATGCAAAAGTAGGAAGTCAAGAAAGACCTGGAGTAACAGGCAAGTTTGGCCTTGGAGTACAAAATGAAACAGGGCAAAGGCTAACAGAGATTTGCCAAGAGAACACACTGATCATAGCAAGCACCCTGTTCCAACAACGCAAGAGAAGACTCTACACATGAACGTCACCAGGTTTTCAATACCAAAAATCTGATTATATTCTTTGCATCCAAAGATGGAGAAACTCTACACAGTCAGCAAAAACAAGACCAGGAGCTGACTGTGGTTCAGATCATGAACTCCTTATTGCCAAATTCAGACTTAACTTGAAGAAAGTAGGGAAAAACCACTAGACCATTCAGATATGACCTAAATCAAATCCCTTACAATTACACAGTGGAAGTGACAGATTCCAGGGATTAGATCTATAGACAGAGTGCCTGAAGTACTATGGGTGGAGGTTCTGGATATTGTACAAGAGGCAGTGATCAAGACCATCACCAAGAAAGAGAAATGCAAAAAGGCAAAATGGTTGTATGAGGAGGCCTTACAAATAGCTGAGAAAAGAAAAGAAGTGAAAGGCAAAGGAGAAAAGAAAATGTATATCCATTTGAATGGAGCGTTCCAAAGAACAGCAAGGGGAGATAAGAAAACATTCCTCAGTGATCAGTGCAAAGAAATAAAGGAAAACAATAGAATGGGAAAGACTAGAGATCACTTCAAGAAAATTATAAGTACCAAGGGAACATTTCATACAAAGATGGGCACAATAAAAGACAGAAATGGTATGGACCTAACAGAAGCAGAAGATACTAAGAAGAGGTGGCAGGAATACACAGAAGAACTGTACAAAAAATAATCTTCATGACCCAGATAACCAAATGGTGTGGTCACTCATCTAGAGTCAGACATCCCGAATGTGAAGTCAAGTGGGTTTTAGGAACTATCACTGTGAACCAAGCTAGTGGAGGTGATGGAATTCCAGTTGAGCTATTTCAAATCCTAAAAGTTGATGCTGTGAAAGTTCTGCATTCTATATGCCAGCAAATTTGGAAAACTCAGCAGTGGCCACAAGCCTGGAAAAGGTCAGTTTTCATTCTAATCCCAAAGAAAGGCAAGGCCAAAGAATGTTCAAACTACTGCACAATTGCACTCATCTCACACGCTAGTAAAGCAATACTCAAAATTCTTCAAGCCACGCTTCAAAAGTACCTGAACTGTGAACTTCCAGATGTTTAAGCTGTCTTTAGAAAAGGCAGAGGAACCAGAGATCAAATTGCCAACGTATATTGGATCATCAAAAAAGCAAGAGAATACCAGGAAAACATCAACTTCTGCCTTATTGAGTATACCAAAGCCTTTGATTCTGTGGATCACAACAAACTGGAAAATTCTTCAAGAGATGGGAATACCAGACCACCTGATCTGCCTCCTGAGAAATCTGTATGCAAGTCAGGAAGCAGCAGTAAGAACTGGAAACGGAACAATAGACTGATTCCAAATTGGGAAAGGAGTGCATCAAGGTTATATACTGTCACCTTGTTTATTTAACTTGTATGCAAAGTACATCATGTGAAATGCTGGGCTAGATGAAGCACAAGCTGTATTCACGATTGCCAGGAGAAATATCAATAACCTCAGATATGCAGATGACACCACCCTTATGGCATAACGTGAAGAAGAACTAAAGAGTGTCTTGAAGAAAGTGAAAGAGGAGAGTGGAAATGTTGAATTAAAACTCAACATTCAGAAAACCAAGATCATGTTATCCAGTCCTATCACTTCATGACAAATAGATGGGAAACAGTGGAAATAATGACATACTTTATTTTCTTGGGTTTCAAAATCACTGCAGATGGTGACTGCAGCCATGAAGTTAAAAGATGCCTGCGCCTTGTAAGAAAAGCTATGACCAACCTTCACACCATATTAAAAAGCAGAGACATTACTTTGCCAACAAAGGTCCATCTAGTCAAAGCTATGGTTTTTCCAGTGGTCATGTATGGACTACATGCAAGAGTTGGACTATAAAGGAAGCTGAGTACCAAAGAATTGATGCTTTTGAACTGTGGTGTTGGAGAAGACTCTTGAGAGTCCCTTGGGCTGCAAGGAGATCCAACCAGTCCATCCTAAAGGAGATCAGTCCTGGGTGTTCATTGGAAGGACTGATGTTGAAGCTGAAACTCCAATACTTTGGCTACCTCATGTGAAGAGCTGACTCACTGGAAAAGACCCTGATGCTGGGAAAGATTGAAGGCAGTTGGAGAAGGGGACAGCAAAGAATGAGATGGTTGGATGGCATCACTGACTCGATGAACATGAGTTTGAGCAAACTCTGGGAGTTGGTGATGGACAGGGAGGCCTGGCAAGCTGGAGTCTATGGGGTTGCAAAGAATCAGACACGACTGAGGGACTGAACTGAACTGAACTGAAACTCCTTTGATTATTTCCTATACAAACATATATTAAAATTAGAGAAAGAGATTTTTAACTTCTTTAAAACCTAAGCTATATGTTTAAATAAAATTATAGAACATTATTTTAAATTATATCTACACCCATGTTCAGGAATCTAATGTACTAGATTTGAATTTCTCAGATGTATATTTTTCTATGCACTTAAGACATACACACATGTGTGTGTACATAAGTATAGCTAGAAATATCCTAATATTTTTTTTTAAAAAGCAAAAAACAGTAAAGCAGTGCCCTGAGTCTGGAAGAAAAGTATGTGATCGGGATTTGGGGAATTCTCTTATAATGTCTAAAATCACCTCTTTGTGTGTAGGTCACTTGTGCTCACATGTTTAATTTTGGTTTTTGGAACTTACTGTTATTCCTTTGAGTTCTAGGTTGTCTCTTTAGAATTAGTTCTTCTACGGTCCTCTTCCTGAAGGTGATTTTCTCTTTTCCTAAGTCAGCACTGGTAGCATGAATCTTCTTGAGTGTGTTTCATACTGGAGCCATGATGGCGGCTGCTTCCTGGGCCCCTGGCTCCTCTGGGCTCGCCTCTCTTACCCTCATGCTCAGATAGACGTCCAGGGTCAGGAGCTGGTCCAATGGCTGCAAGCTACTGGTCTCCACCCGCTGCTGGCACTTTCCACTGATGAGCACTAACGCAACACTCTTAAATTACAGTGTCCTTGAAGCGTTGAACCTGCTTCTATCATGCACAGATGATAGGCTTTTTGTCTGCTTACCCCCGAAAGGATGTTCTTCCTTTAGAAAAGTTGGAGAAAACTCAAAGACCTCATCCTTCTTCTTTCTCCTGAGATCCTTTATTCAAATCGAGTACATTAGATCCCTGGAAATGACAGTAGACATAATTTAAAATAATGTTCTGTAATTTTACTTAGATATACAGCTTAGGTTTTACAGAGATTAAATTTTATTTTATTTTTTATTTTAACCAGTTTCGTCCACTGTCTTCGCTGGTCCCAGACCCTCTGGCCCTAACCACCGCCCCCCCAAAAAAGGCCAGGCTGGCATCACTAGGAAGACCTCTTTCTTTCTTGGCCATGACCTTCTCTTATCAGTTCAGGATACTCTGAACCCACAAGTTGTCTGGTAACGGCTTCTCTTGTAAAGTTGAATATTTAGGTGTATTCACTGAATTAAAAAACATCTCAGTGAACCACATTGGTAAATATGACTAGTTTCACATCCCACAGTGAAATAAAAAGTACAAACAAAAAGAGTTAGACCTTTCCTTCCTGAGGTCTGGCAGCTGGATACTCTGACTTAAGACTGTCTGCAGGAATTGCTTCTGGTTGGAGGGAACTGATGGGTGGAAGGTGACACCTGTCTAGGGAGCAATCACGTCTCATAACTGGATATCTAAGGGGCATTTGTCCAGGACGGGTGGAGAGGCAGCCACATCTCCTACTGGGCGGTGCGGCTGGAAGGGCTCTAGTCTCTCACTCTGAGTTGGGACAATCCCCAAACCAACCCCAGCCCAGAGCTCCCCAGAGGACAGGTTCAGTCTTCACCGCAACTTCCCTGCAGCCCACACCTTCGTCTGCCCAGCCCTGCCACCTCCCCCCCAAGTGTGACTGTACCAGCCCCACCAGGCAGAGTGCCGGCGCCCAGTCCCTGTGTCCAGGGTCAGCATCCCAAGGGGCCAGGCTGGGACTTTGCTCACTTCCTGGAGGAAAGGTTGAGGCTGAGATGAAGTTGTTGTGCAGAATTCCTGACTCAGCCAATTGGGTAGAATGAAGCCTGGAGAACCTGGAGAATGAAATTGCCAGGTTCCTCCCTGTGGAGGGGTCCCTGCCCTCAGAAGTAGGTCTCTGCACTTAAATCTAGCTGACCCCAATAAAAGCTAAGAATCTTGGAGTCTGGAGTTAGGATTCTTACATTTAAGAATCCTAAGAATTCTCATCACAAGAAATTATTTTATGTTGTATCTATATGAAATGATGGGTATTCACTAAAGTTATTGTGAATAACGGAAGGAAGGGAGACATGGAGGAAAGAAGAATCTTATTAGAGTTTAGAATAGAAAAAAAGAAGAAAAAAAACTGGATGGGATTTTCTGTAGCTCAAGACCATGTCACAGGAAGGAAATAATAAATGATGATTGTATTTTGTTTAATCTTTAAATGTTGTGTTACTTCTCCAAGTTTCCTTTGGCATTTGCATTTTTCACTTTACAGGAAGAGGTGTTGAGAAAGGCATCAAAAGTCATATGTTCTGAAACAGCAGTTGTTGTGCAGAATCCTAACCTTAACATAACTGACGAGTTTATCCCTCTCTCTCCCTGCTTCTCACTGTTAAAACAGAAAATAAAATATGATATCACAGAGGCAGACAACTAATGGGCAAGAAAGGACAAGATCCTGGTTCCTAGTTCTTCAGCTTCTTTTTTTTCCTATTAAACTACCCCCAAATTATTTCTATCACATTCCTATTTAAAAGTATATCAATTATATCAACACAAGCAGTATGGTGGTAGACATGCCCCAGGTTTAAACAGATGTGGGTTCATCTGTGTTACCTCCACCAAGTTTCTCTTCTTATTTACAGATAAATTTGGAAAACGATGCCTGTGTGGGGAATTAGCAGTAGCATAGGTAGTGTCTGAGTGTTTAACCCAGATGTGCAACATGTGCTTAATATTGTTATTTTAAGGTAATTAAAAATGTAACTTGAAGCACGGAAGTAAATGTGTACTACCATCACCTACATGACCTTCCATGGGTAAAATTACAAAACATGCTTGGTTTTATAACTTCAGTTTGACCATTCTGCAGTTTGTCACCTCTTCATGACAGACACCCAGCAGCCTCCGGAGGCTGCCTCCTTTGTGTGTTTCCTCCAGATCTCCTCCTCCCGAAGCTTTTCATGCCTGCATGCTCCATGTTGTCCCTGCTGGAAGGCTCTTCCTTGCAGCAGTCTACTTGAAGTGGAGAGAGAGCCGGAGACAGGGGGAGAGGCTCTTTCCTCCCTGCAGGTCTCTCCCTCTGCCTGGCCGTCCACAGCTCCTCCTCATTCCTATAGACTGCACACAGCCTCTGCACGGGCTCTTAAGAAGCTGTGTGGTGATTGTTCTTTGCTCTGCTGGCTCCTGGACTGTGAACTATCTCCAGGGCAGAATCTGGGGCATCTTCACCTTTGCAGTCTGATCACTAATAACAACTCAGAATGTATTTGTTGGGAAAAGGGAGCATGAGATAAGATACACTGACATTATTTTTAACAGCTTTATTGAGGAGTGATGTCTACTTTTGTCTTTGATACTCCTTTATTTCAGTTTCTTTTCCAGTTACTCATGTTCCATTCTTTAGTGATTTGTTTATCTGTCTTCTTTTCATAATATAAACTCTCTGTGCTGTGAATCTTCCTAAGAGCATGACTTTAATGCATCCCACAGCTTTGACTTGTTGTTTGAACAGTTTCATGTAGTTCAGAGATTTCCTAATATCCCTTGTGACTTCCTCTTTAACCATTAATTAATTAGATGTTGGTTGAGAGTTTTTTTCAGGGCTTCTATAACCTTAGTGATTTTCTGTCAATTAAGAGAGTAGTTTGGTAGTCCCAACTATAATTTAGTTTTATTCATTTCTCCTTGTAATTCTGTCAGTGTTCACCATGTATTTAGAAGCTTTGTTATTAGGCACATAAATGTCCAGGAGTGTAATGTCCACCTTTTTAATATTAGGAGATAACCCTCTGTGCATTAAAACTGTGTGTGATATTAGCATAGGAACTTAAGTGTTCTTTTGATTAATGTTAGAATTTTTATCTGTATTTTTCATTTTCTTTCCTCTCTTTGCATCTTTAAAGTGTGTGTGTGTGTGTGTGTGTGTGTTGGCATTAGTGTATCATTGGCTTATTTTCATCCAGTCTAATAGTCTCTGCCTTTTTTTCCCCACATGTCTAGTTAAGGTGTTGATCTTCACTTTCTTCAAGACAAAGGATACAATTAGAGTAACTGTTTTAATACTGCTGTCTAGTAATTCAACCATCTAAATCATTTCTGGCTATTTTTTTTTTTAATTCTTCTTTCTCCTCACTATGAATTTTATTTTCTTGCCAGTTAGCATGCTTAATTGGACCCCATACATTGTGAATCTTAATTTGAAGGGTGCTAGATACTTCTGTATTCCTCAAAATATTTTTTGGATGTTGTTAAACTTCTTGGGACAGTTTGATCCTTACAGATACTATTTAAGACTTCATGCAGCGTGAGCCAGGTTGGAACCTCAGGTCAGCTTTTAAGTAGCTGGTTTGCTCTCGGGTTTGTGAATCAGGTGTTCTGAGTTCTGTCCACTGAGCCATGAAGGTGTTTGCTCTCCCTGTTGGGAGCAGGTATTCTGCTCAGCCCTGCAAGTGTCTGCACGCTTTTGCCTGTGATCCCTTAGTAATTCTTCTGCTAGCCTTGGTCATCTTCTTACATGCATGCATTGGTAAGCACTCACCCATGTTCAGGAGGGGCTCTGCAGGTCTCTGGAGCCCTGGCTCCCTTGTAAACTTCAGCCTCCCTGACATCTGGGGTTCTCATCTCTGCCTCCTCAACTCAGGAAGACCGTCAGTCTCACCCTGGGTTTCCACTCTCTGCACCTGGGATCCCTGCCCTCTCCGGGGAATCTGCTGGGGAAGTTTTATGGACTCTCATTTGAATCACGATCTGACAATGACTGATGCCCAAGGCTTTGAAAGTCATTTAAAGCAATAACACATTTTGACATTTTTTTTTCAAACTTCATTAAACACTGATACTCCAGCTTAGCCAAAGAAATATTGTAGTGAGATTATTTTTAAAAATTTTATTCAATAAAATGAACAGTGACAAAGAAAGAGTTTAGAACTGTTTTCTAGGGTCACTCTAATTTAGTTTTGTTAACCACCCCTCATCGTGTTTAATGTAGTATTTAACTTTTGGGACAGGTTGTATTATCCTTGTTACGTGGTCATCATGTGTTAGAGAGTAAGCAGAAGCAACATTTGGCATAGAGCAGAGGTCATTTTGATCTGTTCTTGAGTGGTTGCTGGCAACTTTGCTCTCGTCAACATGATACTCTGCGAGGGCTTGTAGTAAAGTTTGTTTCAGTGTCTTTTTCTTTACCTTATCATTATAGAAATACTGAGACACTTGTAAGCAGCTGAATATGCATTTGCTGAGTGTAAAGTTTACTGTTGAGAAGAATAAAGATGATCATAAAAATTGTGTATCTGCTTATAAGTCATTATTAGGAGAATCTGGGATCCTCCATGTGGTGGGAGAATATGTAAATTTATCTGAGAAAATTCATGTACCTGCAAGTTTCTGTCCAATAATTCAGTGATAATTGAAAAGTTCACCTGGTGCTATTACTTATTGTTGTGCTTGTTTTGTATGTCAATCTCACATGCTTAATTTTCAACTGTGGATGTTACCAGACGTATTCTTCTATGATTGCTTCTCAGCTTGACTCCCAGGCGCTCTGATCTCAATTTTAACTTTTTGGCCGTTTTTCTATTTTGTTTAACAATTATTCCCCCTCTCCCATTAACTTTGGTATTTCAGAAGATTTATGTCTGGCCCCCAGTTCTTTTTCTTTTATATCCCCTCCATTGTTACTCTCTAAATTAGAGAGGAAACTTGGCATTTTTCTGGTCCTTCCCTCTTTTCTTGCTGACTCTAGAATCTATTCATGGAGCTGCTGAACAGACTTAACGACAAAGAACACACTCATGTTCACAACTAAATTTACTCTACGACATCCGTGGCCTTCATGCCACAGCCTCTCTTCCTGGGTCACCATCATAAATTCTTCTTGTGGCTGTTTCTTCCTCAGCAGTTAATTCTTAGTTCCTTGGTCCTAGATTTACAGTCATTTAAGTCTAGATTGATGCCTGTGTTGTTTGGGGTGGTAAAGGTCCAACTGCTCATAGATACAGGTTAGTGAAGTGAAGACAACTTTCTCCTTTAGAGTTAAAGATATACACCCTGGTGAAAGATCAACCAGAAAAATTAAAGACTGTGAGCTCATCCTAGGGGTCACCTGACCATACGTGCTTCCTTGCATTCCCCACAGTCATTTCACACAACATCATTTTGCAACAAGAATTTTTGTGTTCTCATTTCTTACAGGCTTATAATGTCTTAAAACTGATATTCAAAATCTTTTGAAAATCCAGCCCCTAGATTTCAAATCCACCTGCCTGGTCTTTTTTTCTTGTGTTAACTTTGTTACCCACTCCCTCCTAGTCCCTTTCTCCCATCCTGAAAATTTACCTGACAGCTTGAAGTATATTTTTTAAAAGCTATGTAATAATTTTGCCTTCAGTTTTACATGAGGAAACATCGTAACACTCCCCAAACCTTATATTCCAGTTATCATGTCAAACAAATCTCTGTTGAGAACATGGCTGATTTAATGGCATTTTATCATTTTTGTTTCTTTTTGTGATGACAACACAAAGTTTGTGACAAGCTTATTGTAGTGCTGAAGGGCAGAAATTCTGGATCCATCCCGTGCAAACCCTATGTCAACAGTACTCACCAGCTGTGTGGCCATGAGAAAGCTACCAAACCTCTCTGTGGTACAGCGTCTTCATCTGTTCAGTTCAGTTCAGTTAAGTCGCTCAGTCGTGTCTGACTCTTTGCGACCCCATGAATCGCAGCACACCAGGCCTCCCTGTCCATCACCAACTCCTGGAGTTTACTCAAACTCATGTCCATTGAGTCGGTGATGCCATCCAGCCTTCTCATCCTCTGTCGTCCCCTTCTCCTCCTGCCCCCAATCCCTCCCAGCATCAGGGTCTTATCCGATGAGTCAACTCTTCGCATGAGGTGACCAAAGTATTGGAGTTTCAGCTTCAACATCAGTCCTTCCAGTGAACACCCAGGACTGATCTCCTTTAGGATGGACTGGTTGGATCTCCTTACAGTCCAAGGGACTCTCAAGAGTCTTCTCCAACACCACAGTTCAAAAGCATCAATTTTTCAGTGCTCAGCTTTCTTCACAGTCCAACTCTCAGATCCATACATGACCACTGGAAAAACCATAGCCTTGACCAGACGGACCTTTGTTGGCAAAGTAATGTCTCTGGTTTTAATACACTGTCTAGGTTGGTCATAACTTTCCTTCCAAGGAGTAAGCGTCTTTTAATTTCATGGCTGCAGTCACCATCTGTAGTGATTTTGGAGCCCCCAAAAATAAAGTCTGACACTGTTTCCACTGTCTCCCCATCTATTTCCCATGAGGTGATGGGACCAGATGCCATGATCTTAGTTTTCTGAATGTTAAGCTTTAAGCCAACTTTTTCACTGTCATCTTTCACTTTCATCAAAAGGCTTTTTAGTTCCTCTTCACTTTCTGCCATAAGGTTACTTCATCTGTAAGAGGGGGTAATAACAGTACTTACTTCATATATACTGTTAATATATGTGAACCAGTAAAACAGTGTCTAGTGCATCAAATGTGCTGTGTATTTCTGGTTATTATTAAAATAGAGCAAGAATAAAGATGTAGAATTAGCATGGCTAAAAAGTGGAATGTCTTTCTCTCTTCCGCTTTTAATGACTGCATTCTTATTGTAATGACAACATTGACTATAGCAGACTTTTTCTGGTTTCATTGTTTCTGAAATTGGTATTTATCAGAACCCCTGCATACTTTTAAATTTGTATCATTTCTCTGAAGTCCATGTGGTGCTTTAGAACTGGGAAAGTAAATTTGAAATTGCTAATACATCTATCGAGCACTTATTGTGTTCCATGTGCCCTGCTAGCTATTGATTCTGCTTTATATCATAAATGTATCCTAACACACCATTACTAGGTTTTGTTTTTCATTCCTCTCATCAAGACATAGAGACTGAGACTTTTCCAACCTTATAGGTGTGTTTCTGGAGTAGAAACATGCATTTCTCTGACACCAATTCCTATAATCCACCATGCTGGGTACTTTTCTATAGCCATTTGCCAGAACTGCATCCTTTGTTTAAAAATAATCTTTCTGTATTAATTTGGCCAAACCTTACTGCTTTCCACCTTAAAGTCTACTTAAAACGCACTCCTCTTTGAGTTCTTCTCATCCAGATCCTGTAACTTTTCAGGAATAATATAGTATTTTCACAGCATGTCCCCCACATTGTTCTTCATCATGTGGACAAGGAGAGCTTGGTAGTGGATGGCATTAAATGCTTGCTTCCCCTACCCGAGGATCCCTCCTTGCTCCTAGTACATATCTGCTCTCTCTGCACCTTCGTGTCCCACCAAATGGCCATGGCTCAGAGAGTCGGTCCAGAGAGTAAATGGCAGGTTTCAAGACTTGAACATCTGACTTTTAAAAGTGGTCCTGAATATGAGTATAATCAGGTGGTTCTACTCCTTCCCGAAGGTTGCAGGAGGGAGTTCACGGCAAACAGTCTGTGGACAAACACATCACATACCGTTGGTTTTTATTTCCAGAGTTGTGTTTCAGGTGGGTATTTGAAGTTTTATTTCCCTAAGCTCCAGTGAGACTCCTGGAAAGATAGAGTGTAAACAAATTGTCTGACATACACCCTAGGGGACCCAGTTTCCATATGAACACCCCTAATGAAATTTCATTAATTGTGCACGTCTTGCTAAAAATGCTGCTGTGCCTGATGAATTGCAGGCTCCTCTTCACCAGCCTTTTCCTGTTTCGTGATAAATATGAATACTGTATTTTTGGTTGCAAGTTTCTATGTGTCTTCCGAAAAGGGATTTGATATGGCATCCATTTAATGATTGAAATGCTTGGGTCTAAGGCTTAATGTGAAAGCCTCACCAAGTCACTGACTTGTGACCGTTTGTACTCGCTAAAGCAGAAGTATCGTAGAGGGGATTTCCACGAGCGTAATTGGAATGACAGTCTAGGTTTCAGGCCCCGGGTGTGCAGACTTGGCTCCGTGGGGTCTGATGGATGGAAGCCTGCCACAAGAGGAAAGAGCCGTGCCAAGCGCTCCTTTCAGCGTTCTTTCACATCAACAAGTGTCTGCGCTAGGTGCCCCTTCCCACCACCCTAGTAGGAATGCCTTTCTTGAAGCATCTGCGAGAGCATGCACATGACTTCAAGGAATGATTAAAGCAAACTAAATGGAGGGCCAAGTCAGCTTGGTAACATTTACTAAATACTTAATGTGTCCTCATTGCTCTGGGAGACATCAGAGACATTTCAGTATCTTCAGGGAAACTGGCTTAAAAATTAGTTCAAATGAAATTGGCAGGAATGACAACAGAGTTGAATTTATTTATTTTAAATTAGTTTTTTCTAGCTGCTGGATTTTCATATCTTGGCATTGTCTGCATGTCTGAGTTGTGTATCTTGGTATTGACCTATTTATAATGTGTGTCAGTTTTTCACAATTTAAGATATTTTTGTAATGTTTTAATGAAACAACTGATCCTTTTGTAATATTATGGGCATGTTTTCATTTCTGTGTTTGTTTGCAACTAGAAGTAAATGTTTTAAATCATCCTTAATAATTTCTATTCACTGGTTGACACTATTCACATTAAAATGTTAATACTTTTTCTTCCTGAAATAAGATCGGTTGAAATCAAAATTCTCATTCTGAACAAGGAAGAAAAATGCCAAAAGTATTCATGCTCATATATCTCCCAAACCCCCTTTCCTTTTCTCTCTCCATTGATGATACAGTTTCGGCCAGCCCATGTCTCACAACTGCCTTTGATTATAACAACCCTAGCTTAGGCTGGCTGACAGATATCCCAGGGCATAAAATAAAGTGATTCTCCAAGATAGAATTGAAAATTTTCTGCTTTTGAAAGTCACAGACAAATTCCAAAGAGTTAAAATTGTTTTTAGACTTATTGCTTTTGGGATAGTGAATGTGGACTTAAAAACAGAATTTCTTTTTTATAAAAGACAACAAAGATGCTTATAGATTATACTGAATTATTTTCTATTATGTTATCAAATAGGTTTTTGTAGACTATTTTCAGAAATTATTTTCTAAAAACTAGATGTGTGCAAACTTTGACTACATAAATTGTAATTTCACAAATATGTCAATAACATTAAACATGTAAACTATGGCATTTGTTTTGTAAGTGTTTCTGTATAGCTTAGTTCATATGTATTTAAATTATATAAAAATAAAATTAATCTTTGAAAAAATGAAATTTCCTCCCCATTCACTGGGAAAGGTCTATTTATCTCTGAGTTTAAAAACAAAGAAAAAATAAAAACTTCTCTGTATTTTACATATATAGCAAAGTATACTCCTATACCAATGCAAAAAAAAAATAGATACAGAAGTAGAACAGTTTTGTTCATTTGGATATATTTTTTTATTGTAAATCATTTAGTTTTTAAATAGTAGGATCATTTTCTTTTTTGAATTCTACATCATAACAGCTAATTTACAGATGATATACTAAATATTACCAGAAATATGGCAACTATAGCTAACAATCCTCCACTTTGTCTATTCAACTTAATGGTGTATCAGTCAAGTTCAAAATTATGTCCTATGAGTATGAAACAGCATCGTGTCCATTTGGTTGGAAGGCAGTTGAATTAAACAGAGAGTGCTGTCAGTGTGAAAAGTGAGGAGGCCAGGAAAGACTAGAACCAAGGCTGCCTTGTTGAAATGCAAATAAAGACAATACTTGCTTTGTCAGAACCTACACTTAAAACTTTGTTGTGAATCAGATGCTCTAAATGCATAGAGCCTTACAGAAGGCCTGGAATATAGCAGTGGTACAATGCTTATGAAAGTCTGATAGATTAGCAAATGAGATTTTTAATTTATTCTTTAATTCAGTTATTTATCCATCAAACATTGATAGAACATTTATTACTGGTGTGTGTCAAGCAGTGCTGGTCTGGAGGAATAAGGAAAAATATAGCATGCATATCCATTCATGTGCTTCTGTTACCACTTTTTCAGCTATCTATATTCTGCTATATTATCTAATTGCTAATTCTATAGGTCTTAGAATCTCATTATTAGGAAAATGATCTAGACATCATATAGAACATTGAATCTAAGCAGAACTGTATTTTCTCCTCTTAACAAAATCCACTTAATTATGCATTATGTTTGTGTGTGTATGTGTGTGTGTGTGTGTGTGTGTATAAATTTAGGAGAAGAAAATGACAACCCACTCCAGTATTCTTGCCTGGCGAAACCCATGGACAGAGGAATCTGGTGGACTACAGTCCATGGGGTTGCACAGAATCAGACACAACTGAGTGTGCACGCATGCACATGTATTTTTACAGGAGAACAAAATTGTAGATTTTACACAACATGAATCCATTTTGCTACTTGTATTTTAGGCAAAATTAAGATAGCTAGATTTGTTAACTTAAGTAATTCAAATGAGGTCTATGTTTTGTGATATAGACTGATGTCAGTAGAAAATCTTCCTTTAACTTATGTTTCTTTCTTTTTTTTTTTTTTCTCCGCAACAGTTTTACCCAGCCACACATGTGGAAATCCTGGGGAAATCCTGAAGGGAGTCCTCCACGGGACACGATTCAACATAGGAGATAAGATCCGGTATAGCTGTCTCTCTGGCTATGTCTTGGAGGGCCACGCCATCCTGACTTGCATCGTCAGCCCGGGGAACGGGGCCTCCTGGGACTTCCCGGCCCCGTTCTGCAGAGGTAAGTGCCCGGGCGGGGAGGGTGTGATGCGATCACACCTGGATTAAGCAAGTGGCTTTGGAACTGACGTCAGGAAAAGTTCCACTTAGCAAAAGCAAGATACGACATGCTGGGTCTTTCCATGTCAGTTTGTTCTGTTCCCAATAGCGATATTATAAGTTACCTAATGAACCACGTTGTTCTTCATTTGCTAAGTCAGGTTTGACTCTCTGTGACTGCGTGGACTGCAGCATGTCAGGCTTCCCTGTCCTACGCTGTCTCCTAGAGTTTGCTCAAACTTATCTGCATTGGGTTGGTGACATCATCCAACTGTCTCGTCTCTGTAGCCCCCTTCTCCTCCTGCCGTCAATCTTTCCCAGCATCAGTGTCTTTTCCAATAAGTCAGTTCTTTGCATCAGGTGGCCAAGTATTGGAGCTGAGGCATCAATCCCTTCATTGAATATTAGGGTTGATTTCCTTTAGGATTGACTGGTTGGATCTCCTTGCAGTCCAAGGGACTCTCAAGAGTCTTCACCAACACCACAGTTCAAAAGCATCAATTCTCTGACGCTCAGCCTTCCTTATGGTCCAGCTCTCACATCTGCACATGGCTATTGGAAAAAGCATAACTTTGACTATACAGATCTTTGTCAGCAAAGTGAGATCTTTGCTTTTTAATAAGCTTTTTTTTTAATGGTAGAATTTTTTTTCATTTATTTTTATTAGTTGAAGGCTAATTACTTTACAATATTGTAGTGGTTTTTGCCATACATTGACATGAATCAGCCATGGATTTACATGTCTAAGTTTGTCATAGCTTTCCTTCCAAAGAGCAAGTGTCTTCTAATTTCATGGCTGCAGTCACTGTATGCAGTGATTTTGAATCCCCCCAAAAGAAAATTTGTCACTGCTCCCACTTTTCCCCTTCTGTTTTCCATGAAGTGATGGTACCGGATGGTACTAAATGACCATGATGCCATTTAGTTTTTTGAAAGTTGAGTTTTAAGCCAGGCTTTTTACTCTCCTTTTTTGCCCTCATCAAGAATACACCATGACTGGACCCTATAAAGTCAGTAGCAAATATAGATGTGTTCAATAAATACTAAGATTTCTCTTCATCCTATTTCTGAAATTCTGTGGAATTCTGCACATTTTTATCCCTTATCTTCATAGCATTCTAAGATTTAGTACACACACTTTTTTTCCTTTTGATCTTCTTTGAAGTTTCTTCTTTTTTTATCTTTTTCTCATTAAAAATGGCAGATGTTCCTTGATAATTAAATTATATCACAAAAAGGCTGTTTCAACATTCTTGGTCTTTGGAGACAGACCATAAAGGAATGCTCTAGTCCAAGTATTCCTCTTCATGGTTTGGTGCAAGGTTGGACTTGGTTTCTTTTTAGAAACCTTGGATTTTCAGCCTTTTCTGTGACATTAATTTCCTGATCCAGTAACTTTTGGAAAGAACATACTTTTAGTCTTAGGTTTTGACTTTTCTAGGAGATACTCACCTTATGGTGTAGAAAATAATAGTGTAGCTTACATTTGTGTATATGCTCAGTTGTGTCTGGCTCTTTGCAACCCTATGGACAGTAGCCCACCTAGCTTACATTTATTGATGTCTTAATGTAATTCAGAAAGTGTGTAGAGTGTTTTACCTGAATCAAATCACTGAATTCTCATAAGACCTCAGTGAAATAATGAATGTTTCATGCTCATTTCACAGATGAAGAAGCACAATTTTAATTTTCCAAAGTTTCCAAAGATAGTACATGATGAGTTAAAACTCAAATTTATGACTGCCTTTTTAGAATTGACGTGTGTTTGATATAAAACATCATATTAGTTTCCGGTGTACGGCAAAGGGATTCAGTTATATCTATTTGTATATATCTATATATTTTCATTCTTTTTCCATTAGAGTTTATTACAAGAACCATGTCTGACTTTTAATCTGTACATGTAAGCAGGCAAATTCACAACTTTAAGTCATCATATCAAAGTGCATTGTTTCCATCAGTATGTTTATGTTTTAGTCTATGCTATTTAATGAATACTTTTCTCTGTTTTAATTAACTTACCTGTTTTAAATGGAGGATAATTTCTTTACAATATTGTGGTGGTCTTTGCCATACATTGACATGAATCACCCATGGGTGCACATGTGTCCCCCATCCTGAACCCCCCTCCCAACCCCATCCCTCTGGGTATTCCCAGAGCACTGGCTTTAAGTTCCCTGCTTCATGCATCGAACTTGCACTGGTCAACTATTTTACATCTGGTAATATACATGTTTCAGTGCTATTCTCTCAAATCATCCCACCTTTGCCTTCTCCCACATAGACCAAAAGTCTGTTCTTTACATCTGTGTCTCTTTTGCTGCATTACATATAAGATCATTGATACCATCTTTCTAAATCCCATATATATGTGTATATATATATGCATTAATATACTGTGTTGGTGTTTCTCTTTCACTCTATATAATAGGCTATAGTTTCATCCACCTTACTAGAACTGACTCGAATACATTCTTTTTTATAGCTGAGTGATATTCCCTAATGAATACTTTTCTATTTTGTTCTTTATCTCTGTAAAGTGTGGCAGTCTCATGAGATGTTTCTGATGTCAGTTATCTCAGTAGTGGTGTATTGGGGCTTCCCCGGTGGCTCCGCAGTAAAGAATCTGCCTGCCAGTGCAGGAGGTGGTGGTTTGACCCCTGAGCGGGGAAGAGTCCCTGGAGAAGGAAATAGCAACCCATCCCAGTGTTCTTGCCTGGATAATCCCATGGACAGAGGAGCCTGGTGGGCTCTTGTCCATGAGGTCACAAAAAGAGTCAGGCACAATTGAGCAGCTAAACAAGTGGCAGGCCACTACTGCTGCTTCTGTTAGTGCTAACACCACTGGTTGTTACTAATGCTGCCACAATAACTACAGCTTCTAACTGGTGTACGGTGGTTACTTATTATGAGCGAGGCATTCCTGTTTAAACGTCATAGTAGGTGTTTTATTAAATAGTTACTTTACAAATGAGGCACTTCAGGGCTAGATGAGAAAATAACTTGTTTAAGATATTCCAGCTGATAGTGGTTGGGATTCAGATACACCATTTTCAAACCCTCACTGCATCCTAGAGAAATTCCTGTCAAGGGCATCTTATACCCCATCCATCGTTCTTCCCGAAATGCTCATTTCTTTGCATTTCCTCAGATCTATTATCTCTCACTTCTTTGTTCCTTTGCTGCTATTATTTTCTATCTTCTATTGTCGAAAGGGTGATGCCCTCAAAATCCAGAATCTCCACCCTCGTCTTTTCATTGATTTCCCTCGACTCAGTGACCCCATTTGAGGACGCTGCCATGTGGGTATCCTGAATGTGCACTTTCTTCCTTCTGTCTCCCCTTGTGTCTCTGGACTCCCCATTAACTCTGTGAAACATTAGAGTCTCTGTTTTCCCCTGCTCACCACTCTTCCTCTCTCAGCCTTTCATGTGTCACCATTCACTCTCCAACTTTCCCATCCCAGGCACTTTTCTCCTTCTCACCCAGACCTGCTTCCTGTTGCTTAAATGACTCCATGTCTAGAATGTCTGCCTCCACCCTACATTCTCCTCCTTAATCCCACTCCCCACTCCCCACACCAAAAAAAAAAAAAAAACACGTCTCCATCATCACCCATTCCTCTCCCAGTCAGACCACCTCAGTGACTCAGTAAGAACTAAGTGCAGCCTCTTCAAAGAGCTGCGCTGATGCTACCTTCCCTTGTCTTAACTGACTTCTCCACTGACATCTCTTAGTGTCCCATTTGTTCAGTCGTTCGGTCATGTCTGATTGTTTGCAAACCCCTGGACTGCAGCATGCCAGACTTCCCTGTCCTTCAGTGTCTCCTGGAATTTGCTTGTTAGTGTCCGAGACACAGATGTTGTGCCTTTTTCTCCATCACACGATGCTTTGCTTGGGTTGACTCCCCCAAGGCCAGTTGCTTGCATCTCCCAGGAGCTGCGTTCCTCTCACCCCCTTGCCCTCCCCCCATGGTGACATGGGAAACCAGCAAATGCTACTTGGCAAGGTTTCTTCCTGAAGAGTCCCTTACCAGTTCACCACCAGAAATCCAAGCATTCATTTTTTCCTGTTACAAAGTTTTCCCTTTCATCTCCCTTAGAGCCATAAATTTTACTTAGTTGTCAGGTTCACACTTGAGTCCAAATTTTAGTCACTTTTTAAAAAACCATCACAACCCGTTTTTATTTTTTTATTTTATTTTTTTTGAGCTTAGCGATTTTATTTTATTTTATATATATATATATTTTTTTTCATTTATTTTTATTAGTTGGAGGCTAATTACTTTAAATTGCTATAAGAAAACACAAGTCCCTTTGTCTTTAGCATTTATCTCATTGGTATTTTATATTTTAACCTATGTCTTAACAGTATTTCCTCAATGAGTTTTTAACCTTCCAGGAGATCATTTACAGACATAAAAACTTTGTGACTATATCTTTGCTTTCTCTGTACCTTATAAGTTACCCTAATCCATAGCCATGTGCCCTTAATGCTATATTTAATCCCCCATCCCAACATCTAATTGATGAATAGAAATGTGCTAGGCATCTGATGAGGAGTTATTATAAACAAGAAAATGAAAAAGTAAATGTTAACAGCAATTATGCCAGTTTCCATTTTCCTCATATCTCCCAAGTATTTCCTTCTTAATTGGAGGGTCTTTACTAATCTCCCAACTTGTAAATCTCAGAAGGTTAAAGTTGACATAACATTCAGCTCATAATATTTTCCTATCTTGTCATCAATTTATTAAATCCCAACTCTATCACAGAGCTTTTTAAATGATCAATCTCTTCTGTATCCTAGATTATTAAATTTATGCTTAAATTTTGCTTTTCTCAATGCTTGGGGTTGTAACATTTCAAAGGGAATTAAGTTTGATATAATTATTTTATGAAACAAATCAAAAGGTACAACACAGTTTGTCATTGATGTTGGATAACTGGATCTTAAAAAAAATCAAAGATCTGATTCTTATAAATGTGTAGATATGGCATATCTGGAAGAGATAAATTAATTTCAGCAATGTGGACTTAGATAATTTTCAAAAATAAAATGAGTATAATTTCTGCTTCCCCAACATTCTGGTTATTTTGTTCCAGAAATTGCTTGAGGATTCCTCTTAATAGTGCTACTAACAGTAACACCACCGAATCTCTGCAGTGAGCATTTGCTAGTGTTGAAAAATTTACATTACAGCTCCAAGTGGCAGCATTTAACTTGAACAATGGCACTTAAATTTGTGTATCTTTTCTAGAGTCACATGGTGCTCTTTAGAGAAAAAGGATATAACTATGTATTTAGTAAAGTGAACGCATGATGAAGTGGGAGGCCAGCCAGATCTAATTAAAGCCGATCCCCTTCAACAGGAGAGCAGCATCAAGCTAACTTCTTTCAAGGATGAGGACTTGGACCGTCTCCTTCTGGAGATGCCATGTTTCCCTCTTCTTCATTTATCCTTGAGTTTGCACCTAAACATCTGAATCTTTTCTAATATTCCCTCATTATTGGTTGTTGTCCCGATTGTATCTTCTAGTCTTTACAAAGATGTCCTGTTTCTGTATGTGCAGTTATGTATATTTAGACGAGAAACAAAAGGGTTTGAAAACAACAACAAGAAAACTAGATGCATTCAATAATGCATGTTCTCAACTCAGGCAGGGGCTCGGGGCTGTTCAACTTGACATGCCTGCCCAAGAAAAACTCCAGGTCCTCAATATTTAGAGGCTCTCCTGGTGGCTCAGAAGGTAAAGAATCTGCCTGAAATGTGGGAGACCCAGGTTCAATCCCTGGGTTGGGAAGACCCTCTGGAGAAAGAAATGGCTATCCACTCCAGTATTCTTGCCTGGAGAATTCCACAAACAGATGGGCCTGGCAGGCTGCAGTCCATGGGATCGCAAAGAGTCAGACACAACTGAGTGACTAACTCTTCAGTATTTAGATCAGCGCAGTTTGCGAGAAACATAATGTGATCCAAAAGTGAGAGCCAACTGTGTAATCACAACTTCCTAATAACTACATTGATAAAGTAAAAAGAAACTGGTGTGTTTAATTTTAAAAATGCATTTTATTAACCCAGCATAGCCCAAATATGACCATTTCAACATATCAGTATAAAATATTAATGAAGTAGTTTGAATTTTTTTCCACACTAGTCTTCAAAACCTGGCATGTAATTCACAGTTACAGCATTTCTCAAGGTGAAATAACCACATTTCAAGTTCTCGTTAGCTATGTATGCTAGTATCTACTGTTTCAGAGGACTCGGACATAGCAAGCAGAGGAATTTTAGTTTTCTTGTTTTCCTTCCACAGCAGTTGCTAATGTATGCAGTGTCCAGGTGCTATGCGTACGTTTTACTTATGATGTAGGTTTCAGTAGACAGTGGTAGTTTCATGATAAGGACTCGTAAGAAAATGGGTCTGAAATATATGAATCTATGCCATTGTCTGATTGGAATCCTTCCTTTTAGCTTCTTAGCAGTTGCTGAGACAGATTTGAGCTGAATAGCAGCAGACGGAAGAAGTCTATTTTCACAATTACTTTTAGGCAGAAGATAAGGGTGAGCCTAGTTCTGCATTAATCCAAACAGGTTTCTCAAAAAGAACCTCATTTCAGATGCTGTCTTACTTTGGGAAGAAATGGTACTGGGATCTAATGAACGAAGAGTATGGAAAACTTTGAAGGTGAGGCTGATTAGTTAGTGGAGTAGGCAGAGAATTGAAAAGTTTCATGCATGTGTGGCTCAAGATACATAAAGAATAAAATTAAGAGAACTCTAGGGAGAAAACAGTCTATTAATAGGTTCAGTTCTGAAAGATAGCGGTTACAGTCTATGTTACCGTAAGTACATTGGATCCCTCTATTACGTTTCTTTCCCATCTGTAAACTATTGCATGTACTACAGCAAGATGTCCACACAACAACCTGCTCCAGAGGCCACATACCCAATCTCTACACAGTAATGTCAACAGACAAGCAAAGGTTTTGGAAAGATGATATTCTCAGTGTTGGTATGAAGATGAAATGGCATATGCAAAACAGCCTGCAAAGTCTTTAAACCATAAAGAAGGTGAATGGAACATGGATGATATAGCATGAGGTTTATGGGCTGTGCAGAGTTATTTTCTCTCTCTTCTCCGTTTTCCTCCATGTATAATAGTTCCTCTTTCCTAGGTCTTTTGGAAAGGTGACATGAAATATTCCATATAAAATCCTTAAAGAGACATCAACACAGTGAAATTCTGTATGTATTAGCTGTTATAATTAATATCTCTATCTTCTCCCCCTTCCAGTCCTGAAAACAAATTCAGATTTCAGATTTCAGATTGGAGACAAATCACAAGAAAAAAAAAATTGAAAGTAAATTTGTATAAATTATATGATCTTACTGCTACTGGCTCTTAAGCAAATTTTTTATGCTTTATTGGAGTTCTTTAGAATAATAAAAAAGAGAGACTACCAGGCTAGTTTAAGAAGAGAAAATCAATAGAGACTCAGAAAAGGAGTGAGCTCCTACTGAAGGGTGAGTCTGTGTCAGGACAGGCCATTGTGTTTCACATGCCACTATGTGGATTGCAATAATGAGACAAAAATCACATATCCAGCATGCATGGAGATACACATGAGTGTATAAATAGCATGATAGTATCGAAAATATAGATGTAACAATAGTCAGATGGAGATTATCTCTAGATTCATTTTTCTTAAGGGTCTAATAAATCAGGCTCAAAGTATTTTTAATAAGGTTTGACAGAAAACAGCAAAGTTTTGTAAAGCAATTATCCTTCAATAAAAAATAAATAAATTAAAAAAAAAAGAAGACAAGTCGCTTCAGTCATGTCTGACTCTTTGTGACCCCATGGACTGTAGGCCACTAGGCTTCTCTATCCATGGAATTCTCCAGGCAAGAATACTTGAGTGGTTGCCATGCTCTCCTCCAAGGGATCTTCCCAACCCAGGGATCGAACCCATGTCTCCTCCATCCCTTGCATTGACAGGTGGGCTATTTACCACTAGCGCCACCTGGGAAGCCCCAGAGGAATACATGGGCTAGCATCAATTATCAGATGGTAAGGCATTATTGCTTGGTCATTGAAAATGTAGATTTTAAAGAAAAAGATGTGATAATAGTTAAACATATATATCATTCACATGCTTTACAAATATCTTTGTATTTAATGTTCACAATGTTCCCGGCTCCCCCGGTATCTCATGGTAAAGAATCTGCCGGCAATGCAGGAGAACTGGGTTCGATCCCAGGGTCAGGATGATCCCCTGGAGAAGGGAATGGTGACCCTCTCCAATATTCTTGCCTTGGAGAATCCCACAGACAGCGGAGCCTGGAGGGTACAGTCCATGGTGTCACGAAGAGTCAGACATGACTGAGCGGCTAACATTTTCACTTTCTTTCATATCCCTGCAAGTTAGGTATTCTTGTTGGTCTTGTATTTCATGCAAAGAGTTTCCAGCGCAGAGGCATGAGGTCACGCAGCTGTAAGTGGGAGAGGCTGAACTGCGACCTGGGATCTTACTCCATCAGTCCCTGCAATGCTCGGTCTGTTCCCTTTTAATTTAAAAGAAAGGATAAAAATCGTTTTCTTTAAAGAAGAGACCTATGTTTTCATTGGAGCACAAATTTTTGAAATTGGTTTGAACAAACAGATATTTTCTTCCTGACAAATCATTCCTCGAGCCCCGAGGAGTCTGGGGAGGGGAAGGGAGAACGTAGCCCCTGATCTGGGGAAAGCCGCGTGTGACCCGGTTTTCTCCTCAGGGGAAGGACTTTGCTGGGCCCCGCACCCTCCCGCTTCTCCGCCTGCTCCTTGTGCGGTGCGGGTAGAGGTGTCTGGCTGGCCTGCAGGCTCCTCAGAGATCACGAGCCTCAAAGGAGAAACAGAAAGGCAGGCGGATGGCAGCAGGGTGGCGTGACCGCCTGTCCCCATGCTGTGGACGCCGCGGCAGGGGCGGCTTTCTGTGGGCTGGGTGGGGTGACACCAACCACAGCCTTGGGGCTCTCAGATGAAGAACTGGATGCATCAGCGCAGCTCAGGGGAGCCTCACGTCCACAGAGGGATGCTTGGCTGGAAGACCTTTCTCATAGTTTACTCTGAAGGCTGGATGTAATTGGCTACAGCTATTTCTTTTCCTTTTTTTTTTCCATTTATTTTTATTAGTTGGAGGCTAATTACTTTACAATATTGTAGTGGTTTTTGCCATACATTGACATGAATCAGCCATGGATTTACATGTGTTCCCCATCCCAATCCCCCCTCCCACCTCCCTCTCCACCCGATTCCTCTGGGTCTTCCCAGTGCACCAACCCGAAGCACTTGTCTCATGCATCCACCTGGGCTGGTGATCTGTTTCACACTTGATAATATACATGTTTCGATGCTGTTCTCTCTGTACATCCCACCCTCGCCTTCTCCCACAGAGTCCAAAAGTCTGTTCTGTACATCTGTGTCTCTTTTTCTGTTTTGCATATAGGGTTATCGTTACCATCTTTCTAAATTCCATATATATATGCATTAGTATACTGTATTGGTCTTTATCTTTCTGGCTTACTTCACTCTGTATAATGGGCTCCAGTTTCATCCATCTCATTAGCTATTTCTTTATAGAGTTGGTCAGTCTTGGAGAAAAGGAGGCAGGCAGGGGTCCGCTCCCAGCCAGGTAATCCTCCTCTTGGAAAAGGCTCTCTTTGCATTAGGTTGATTCTCTCACCCCTTTCTCCGCTGCAGCCCTACATCCCCCCTACCCCCAACTTGTCCTCCCAGGAATCCTTATTTAGGGGCAGAAAGATGAGGCCTGAAGGATGCTGCTGGGCACGGGGCTCCCAGTACCTGAGGCCAGGGGTTCTCTGGCTCCACTTGAAATGGACTTAAACACTTGAGGCAGGAAACGAACCACCTTGGCTGGTCGATCATCCTTCCCTTCTTATTTTCCATTTTCAGCCAGCAGAGTCTTTTTTCACCCACTAAGAATTAGTCAAGAAAAGTCACGGGGAAGTGTAGACATGTAGACTCAGCATTTTATTCAGACCACACCTCTGTGGCAGGTGTTGTGTTAGGAACTTGGCATGCATTATTTGATATTATCCTGTCTGGAAGTGTTCAAGTTTAATATTAATCCTCAGAACTTGCAGATAAGGAACCTAAGCCTGTGCAGTGTGAGGGGTGCTGTCCAGAGCTGCAGAGACAGTGGGCGCAAAGGCAGGTCTCACACAGCGCCTCCTGCTTGGGGCGGTTAAGGACAGGTGTGTTTGCTGTTTCTCTTTTGCTCTGTTGAGAAGCATGACCTGCAAACCACTGAAAAATAACTGTAAATGAATTATTATCAGAGTCTATAGCTATTTACTCACAGAGGCTGTCACCTTGTTTCTCTGTCTCAGCACATGCATTTAAGATAAATATTCACTGAAAAGTGTCAAAACCCATTGTCACTGTTACGTGATAGTTTGAAAGAGTACAAGATGTGGCAGCTGTTTTGCTTGTTTGAGAGAGTTGACAGATTTTATCCATTTCAGGACAGTTGTATTTCCTTGGAAGAATGAATAATAGCAAGCAGAGATGCCACGAAATAAAGTGCCAGGAGCAGTCTTAGCAGTACCCTTAATAAAACATGCTAAATAATGGATGCCATGTTTCATTTAAAGCTGCAAATTTCTTTAATTGATAAGCCTTACATAATGTGACTGGAAATGACAATATATCACTTGCCAGTGCTTTATGAAATGTCACTCAAGGTTTTTAATTGCAGACATTGTGCTGCTAGTGATGATGGGGAAGAGAAACTCTGGGAGAAGATATAGCCGGAGGGAGGCAAGGAGAGAAGTCATGCTTTTTTGTGGGTGTCAATAGAGTCTGTGATATTTAAAACACAGCTGTGTTTTTATCAGTTATGTTACAGAGGTAACATTGTAAAAATGAATCTTAAATGATTCATCATGTCAGGACCAGGCATTGCAAAATAAGGTTGAATGGGATAGTCTTCATTTAAGAAACACAGCTCTGTATTAAGTGTGGACGGCTTTGGGGAGTTTAATTTTCAGCACTTGTCTATATATACCAGGTAATAAACAACTCCGCTAAGTCTCTTCAGTCGTGTCTGACTCTGTGCGACCCCACAGACGGCAGCCCACCAGGCTCCGCCAGCCCTGGGATTCTCCAGGCAAGAACACTGGAGTGGGTTGCCATTGCCTTCTCCGAATAAACAACTCTAAGTCTTACCAATTTTTTTAAAATGTTGAAAATATATGTCAGTGTTTTGATAGTAAATCTGGTGTGCATGCTTTGCATTTCACAATGCCACAAGGCTTTCTGATAAGCACTTTTTTTTTAAACATTATCTCACTGAATACAATCTAACATTTTAAAGCATAATCGTAAGTGCCTCTATACCAGTTATTTTGAGGCTCAAATTGCAGTATTTTTCCAAGATTTTTTTCTCATGTAAGTACCATCATAGGTTGTTGGACTGAAGTTGTCCAGTGCCCAAATTAATACTTGTCCAAGGAAATGCCATTCCTTGTGATGGGCAGTGATGGACGTGTTTACTAGCAAGGACCCTGTTTTCTTAATAGCTAAGACATCCTGGACAAGCTGTTTGCAAAGCCTCTGCCTGTGAATCTGTTGAATTGGATTCATGCTACTTTTTTTTTTTAGTTTAATATAGTTGATTCACAATGTTCTGTTGGTTTCAAGTGTAGAGCAAAGTGATTCAGGGTGGAACATGTGCATGTGTGTGTGTGTGTGTGTTTGCATCTAGGTTAATATAATTAACACTTTAAATCTCATGGGACTGGTAAAGATTACATGAGATGCTGGAAGTACTCAGTACCAATAATAGCCACTATTATTGAAATCATTATTACTGACAAGCTAGAATGGAACAAAAGTGGAAACCAAAGGAAATCAGTTCATCCTCTGAAGCTCTCAGAGGCTAAAGTCATAGAACATAGTACATTTTGGTTTTCTTTTTAAGCTTGGTATTAAGTCATAAGCATTTCAGTTTTAATTGACAGCATTTTCTTCTCAATATCCTCAATGTTATACAAATTAATAGTTCTCTCTCTCCCCATAATTTAACATAATGAGTGTTTCCAGTGTTTGCTTCTACACATAATGCTATAATTAGTGTCTCTGTATATATAGCATTGCTTTTGTTTTTTCTGTTTAATTATTTCCTAAGGAAAGAATTCTCGGGACGTTATTTATGCTTTGCAAACTTGCTGAGCAAATTTCCATGCCACACGTATTTTTACTACAATTACTCTTGGATTTGATGTTAGCATTTCCTTTTAATTTGCTGAGGATTTAATAGCATGAAAATGATGCCCCAAAGTTGGTTTGTTTTTTGATTTCCAGTAGACTATGTCTGCTGTCTATTTGTATTTGTTCATTTAAGAAACATTTATGCAGGACAGACAAGATGTCAGATATATTTAACAGTCAGGTCAGTAGACTCTTTCTGTCAAGGGCCATAAAGTAAATGTTTCATGTATTTCAAGCCATATGGTCTGTGTTTCAGCTACTGTAGTCAGTAATTTTAGAACAGAAGTCTCCAGTGACTACCTAAACAAACAGGCATGACTGTCTCTACATGCAGCCTGGGGTCTATTTACAATAATAGAAACCAGGCTGCATGTGGCCCATAAGCTGTAGTCTGCTTTCATAAGTTCTTCACTGGGTCTATAAAGTGGACAGAACAAGAAAAGCCCCAACTGCCATATCTTCATGGGGAGAAGTGAAAGTCGCTCAGTTGTGCCCAAGTCTTTGTGACCCCATGGACTAGAATTCTCCAGGCCAGAATACTGGAGTGGTAGCCTTTCCCTTCTCCAGGGGATCTTCCCAACTGAGGGATCAAACCCAGGTCTGCTGCATTGCAGGCAGATTCCTTACCAGCTGAGCCACAAGGGAAGCCCTCATGGGTAGAGGTTGACCACTTAAATCAAAACACAAATGAGTAGAAATAAATCAATATGTCACATACCCAATTGTAATAATTGTTTACATAAATGTTGACAGATGCATTCACTGAGACAGTGACCTCTGATTGAGCTGTGGTGACGACTGCTTGGTTTGCCCAAGACAGTCCTGGTGTCAGCACTGGAGAAACCACTGTCTTTGGCCAACACAGCAATATTTGGCCCCCTCGCGGGGGTGAGAGATTAAATGACATGAAAATGTTGAGAGCATGGTCGAGATCAAGGGAACAGCCAGGACTTTGATCCTGAGCAACCACAGCGTGAGTGAAGAGCAATGCAGAAGCCAGGATGGCTGGAGCGGACTGGACAGTGGCCTGGCTGTGGGAGAAAAGGTCAGAGGGTTGGATGCTGAGAGATGCTGGGGCCCTGTGGACCATTATACAAGCAGTATGGGAAGACATCAGAGGGTTTTGATGAGAGAAGCAGCATCATTACATTTTGAATTTAAGAGGCTCACTCTGCTGCTCTTTTGAGCAAAGAATGTCTGGTGGAAAGGGTGGAATGGGGAAACCTATTTGGAAACCACTCCGATCTTCAAGGCAAGAGATGATGCTATTTTGAGAGGTAACAGGAGCAGTGGGTCTTCCCTGGTAGCTCAGACAGTAGAGAATCTACCTGCCAATGCAGGAGATGTGCGTTTGATCTTTGGGTCAGGAAGATACCCTAGAGAAGGGAATGGCTGCCCACTCCAGTATTCTTGCCTGGAGAATTCCATGGACAGAAGAGCCTGGAGGGCTACAGCGCATGGGTTTGCAATGAGTCAGACTTGACTGAGTGACTCATCACTTTCACAACACAGCAGCAGTGGACATTGCAAGATGCATTTGGATTCAGAATACAGATTAGAAAGGTCAGCTTTTCAAGGAGACTTCTCTGAGGACCTTGTGGTTATCAGATTTCCCTCCTGCCTCTGGCTCAGGGCATTCTTTATCCTCTCATTCTGATTCTTTAGCACTACATTGGAAAAAAAACAAAAAACAAAACTTATAGACTTCATTTCTTAGAGCAGTTTTAAGATTATAGAAAACTTGAGCAGGAAAATAGCATTCCTGTATATGAGTTCTTCTGCCCCCTGCAAAGTCTTTCCTATTATTAATATCTTACAATAGTATGGTACTTTCATTACAACTGATGAAATAATATCAATGCATTTTGATAAATGCATAATGCCATTTATCAACCACTGCAGTATCATGTAGAATGGTCCCACTGCCTTTAAAATCATTTGTGCTCCAGCTGTTCATTTCTCTCTCCACCCTAAACCCTTGGTGACCCCTAATCTTTTTACTCTGTCTATAGTTGTACCTTTTCAAAATGTCATTTGCTTGAAGTCATATAACATATAGGCTCCTTTCTCTTCACTATATGCGTTTAAGGCTATTCTGTCTTTTCCCCAAGAAAAAGAGATGCAAAAAGGCAAAATGGTTGTCTGAGGAGGCCTTACAAATAGCTGAGACAAGAAGAGAAGTGAAAGGCAAAGGAAAAAAGAAAATATATGCCCATTTGAACGCAGAGTTCTGAAGAATAGCAAGGAGAGATAAGAAAGCCTTCCTCACTGATCAATGCAAAGAAATAGAGGAAAACAGTAGTATGGGAAAGACTAGAGATCTCTTCAATAAAATTAGAGATATCAAGGGAACATTTCATGCAAAGATGGGCACAATAAAGCACAGAAATGGTATGGACCTAACAGAAGCAGAAGATATGAAGAAGAGGTGGCAAGAATACACAGAAGAACTATACAAAAAAGACGTTCATGACCCAGATAATCACGATGGTGTGATCACTCACCTAGAGTCAGACATCCTGGGATGCAAAGTCAAGTGGGCCTTAAGAAGCATCACTATGAACAAAGCTTGTGGAGGTGATGGAATTCTAGTTGAGCTATTTTAAATCCTGAAAGATGATGCTGTGAAAATGCTGCACTCAATATGCCAGCAAATTTGATAAACTCAGCAGTGGCCACAGGACTGGAAAAGGTCAGTTTTCATTCCAATCCCAAAGAAGGGAAATATCAAAGAATGTTCTAACTCCTACACAATTGCACTCATCTCACATGCTAGCCTACCAGGCTCCTCCGTCCATCGGACACGACTGAAGTGACTTAGCAGTAGCACATGCTAGCAATGTAATGCTCAAAATTCTCCAAGCCAGCCTTCACCAGTACATGAACTGTGAGCTTCCACATGTACAAGCTGGATTTAGAAAAGTCAGAGGAACAAAATGTCACATTGCCAATATGCACTGGATCATTGAAAAAGCAAGAGAGTTCCAGAAAAACATCTACTTCTGCTTTATTGACTATGCCAAAGCCTTTGACTGTGTGGGTCACAGCAAATTGGAAAATTCTTCAAGAGATGGTAATACCAGACCACCTGACCTGAATCCTGAGAAATCTGTATGCAGGTCAAGAAGAAACAGTTAGTACTGGACATGGAATGACAGACTGCTGCCAAATAGAAAGAGCAGTATGTCAAGGCTGTATATTGTCACCCTGCTTATTTAACTTATATGGAGAGTACATCATGTGTAATGCCAGGCTGGATGAAGCACAAGTTGGAATCAAGATTCCCAGGAGAACTAACAATAACCTCAGATATGCAGATGACACTACCCTTATGGCAGAAGGTGAAAAAGAACTAAAGAGCTTCTTAATGAAAGTGAAAGAGGATAGTGAAAATGTTGGATTAAAACTCAACATTCAGAAAACTAAGATCATGGCATCTGGTCCCATCACTTCATGGCAAATAGATGGGGAAACAATGGAAACACTGACAGACTGTATTATTTTTTCCCCCAATTATTTTATTAGTTGGAGGCTAATTACTTTACAATATTGTAGTGGTTTTTGCCATGCATTGACATGAATCAGCCATGGATTTACATGTATTCCCCATCATGAACCCCCCTCCCACCCCCCTCCCCATCCCATCCCTCTGGGTCATCCCAGTGCACCAGCCCCGAGCACTTGTCTCATGCATCCAACCTGGACTGGTGATCTGTTTCACACTTGATAATATACATGTTTCAATGCTGTTCTCTCAGATTATTCCACCCTCGCCTTCTCCCATAGAGTCCAAAAGTCTGTTCTATACATCTGTGTCTCTTTTTCTGTCTTGCATATAGGGTTATCATTACCATCTTTCTAAATTCCATATATATGTGTTAGTATACTGTATTGGTGTTTTTCTTTCTGGCCTACTTCACTCTGCATAATGGGCTCCAGTTTCATCCACCTCATCAGAACTGATTCAAATGAATTCTTTTTAGTGACTGATTAATATCCCATTGTGTATATGTACCACAGCTTTCTTATCCATTCATCTGCTGATGGACATCTAGGTTGCTTCCATGCCCTGGCTATTGTAAACAGTGCTGCGATGAACACTGGGGGTACATGTGTCTCTTTCAGATCTGGTTTCCTCAGTGTGTATGCCCAGGAGTGGGATTGCTGGGTCATATGGCAGTTCTATTTCCAGTTTTTTAAGGAATTTACACACTGTTCTCCATAGTGGCTGTACTAGTTTGCATTCCCACCGAAAGTGTAAAAGGGTTCCCTTTTCTCCACACCCTCTCCAGCATTTATTGCTTGTAGACTTTTGGATAACAGCCATCCTGACTGGCGTGTAATGGTACCTCATTGAGGTTTTGATTTGCATTTCTCTGATAATGAGTGATGTTGAGCATCTTTTCATGTGTTTGTTAGCCATCTGTATGTCTTCTTTGGAGAAATGTCTATTTAGATCTTTGGCCCATTTTTTGATTGGGTCATTTATTTTTCTGGAATTGAGCTGCAGGATTTGTTTGTATATTTTTGAGATTAATCCTTTGTCTGTTTCTTCATTTGCTATTATTTTCTCCCATTCTGAAGACTGTCTTTTCACCTTGGTTATAGTTTCCTTTGTTGTGCAAAAGCTTTTAAGTTTAATTAGGTCCCATTTGTTTATTTTTGCTTTTACTTCCAATATTCTGGGAAGTGGGTCATAGAGGATCTTGTGATTTATGTCGGAGAGTGTTTTGCCTGTGTTCTCCTCTAGGAGCTTTATAGTTTCTGGTCTTACATTTAGATCTTTAATCCATTTTGAGTTTATTTTTGTGTATGGTGTTAGAAAGTATTCTAGTTTCATTCTTTTACAAGTGGTTGACCAGTTTTCCCAGCACCACTTGTTAAATAGGTTGTCTTTTTTCCATTGTATATTCTTCCCTCCTTTGTCGAAAAGGTGTCCATAGGTTCGTGGATTTATCTCTGGGCTATTTTGTTTCATTGATCTATATTTCTCTCTTTGTGCCAGTACCATACTGTGTTGATGACTGTGGCTTTGTAGTATAGTCTGAAGTCAGGCAGTTTGATTCCTCCAGTTCCATTCTTCTTTCTCAAGATTACTTTGAAAAAAAAAAAAAGATTACTTTGGCTATTCGAGGTTTTTGTATTTCCGTACAAATTGTGAAATTATTTGTTCTAGTTCTGTGAATAATACCATTGGTAGCTTGATAGGGATTGCATTGAATCTATAGATTGCTTTGGGCAGTATAGCCATTTTGACAATATTAATTCTTCCAGTCCATGAACACGGTATATTTCTCAATCTGTTTGTGTCCTCTTTGATTTCTTTCATCAGTGTTTTATAGTTTTCTATCTATAGGCCTTTTGTTTCTTTAGGTAGATATACTCCTAACTATTTTATTCTTTTTGTTGCAATGGTGAATGGTATTGTTTCCTTAATTTCTTTTTCTGTTTTCTCATTGTTAGTGTCTAGGAATGCAAGGGATTCCTGTGTGTTAATTTTCTATCCTGCAACTTTACTATATTCATAGATTAGCTCTAGTAATTTTCTGGTAGAGTCTTTAGGGTTTTCCATGTATAGGATCATGTCATCTGCAAACAGTGAGAGTTTCACTTCTTCTTTTCTTATCTGGATTCCTTTTATTTCTTTTTGTGCTCTGATTGCTGTGGCCAACACTTCCAAAACTATGTTGACTAGTAGTGGTGAGAGTGGGCACCCTTGTCTTGTTCCTGATTTTAGAGGAAATGCTTTCAATTTTTCACCATTGAGGATAATGTTTGCTGTGGATTTGTCATATATAGCTTTTATTATGTTGAGGTATGTTCCTTCTATTCCTGTTTTTTGGGGAGCTTTTATCATAAATGGATGTTGAATTTTGGCAAAGACTTTTTCTGCACCTATTGAGATAATCATATGGTTTTTATCTTTCAATTTGTTGATGTGGTGTATTACATTGATTGATTTGTGGATATTAAAGAATCCTTGCATGCCTGGGATAGAGCCCACTTGGTCATGATGTATGGTCTTTTTAATATGTTGTTGGATTCTGTTTGCTAGAATTTTGTTAAGGATTTTTTCATCTATGTTCATCAGTGATATTGGACTGTAGTTTTCTTTTTTTGTGGCATCTTTGTCTGGTTTTGGAATTAGGGTGATGGTGGCCTCATAGAATGAGTTTTGGAGTTTACCTTCTTCTGCAATTTTCTGGTAGAGTTTGAGTAAATTAGGTGTTAGCTCTTCTCTAAATTTTTGGTAGAATTCAGCTGTGAAGCCATCTGGTCCTGGCCTTTTGTTTGCTGGAAGATTTCTGATCACAGTTTCAATTTCCGTGCTTGAAATGGGTCTGTTAAGATCTTCTATTTCTTCCTGGTTCAGTTTTGGAAAGTTATACTTTTCTAAGAATTTGTCCATTTCTTCCAAGTTGTCCATTTTATTGGCATAGAGCTGCTGGTAGTAGTCTCTTATGATCCTTTGTATTTCAGAGTTGTCTGTTGTGATCATTCCATTTTCATTTCTAATTTTGTTGATTTGGTTCTTCTCCCTTTGTTTCTTAATGAGTCTTGCTAAAGGTTTGTCTATTTTGTTTATCTTTTCAAAAATCCAGCTTTTTAGCTTTGTTGATTTTTGCTATGGTCTCTTTTGTTTCTTTTGCCTTTATTTCTGCCCTAATTTTTAAGATTTCTTTCCTTCTACTATCCCTGGGGCTCTTCATTTCTACCTTCTCTAGTTGCTTTAGGTGTAGAGTTAGGTTATTTATTTGACTTTTTTCTTGTTTCTTGAGGTAAGCCTGTATTGCTATGAACCTTCCCCTTAGGACTGCTCTTACAGTGTCCCATAGGTTTTGGGTTGTTGTGTTTTCATTTTCATTCGTTTCTATGCATATTTTGATTTCTTTTTTTTTTTATTTCTTCTATAATTTGTTGGTTATTCAGAAGCGTGTTATTTAGCCTCCATAAGTTTGAATTTTTAATAGTTTTTTTTTTTTTTCCTGTAATTGAAATCTAATCTTACTGCATTGTGGTCAGAAAAGATGACTGGAATGATTTCAGTTTTTTTTGAATTGCCCAAGGCTTGATTTATGGCCCAGGATGTGATCTATTCTGGAGAAGATCCATGTGCACTTGAGAAAAAGGTGAAATTGATTGTTTTGGGGTGAAATGTCCTATAGATATCAATTAGGTCTAGCTGGTCCATTGTGTCATTTAAAGTTTGTGTTTCCTTGTTAATTTTCTATTTAGTTGATCTATCCATAGGTGTGAGTGGGGTATTAAAGTCTCCCACTAATATTGTGATATTGTTAATTTCCCCTTTTATACTCATTAGCATTTGCCTTACATATTGCGGTGCTCCTGTGTTGGGTGCATATATATTTATAATTGCTATATCTTCTTCTTGGATTGATCCTTTGATCATTATGTAGTGTCCTACTTCGTCTCTTTTCACAGCCTTTATTTGAAAGTCTATTTCATCTGATATGAGTATTGTGACTCCTGCTTTATTTTGGTCTCCGTTTGCGTGAAATATTTTTTTCCAACCCTTCACTTTCAGTCTGTATGTGTCTCTTGTTTTGAGGTGGGTCTCTTGTAGACAGCATATATAGGGGTCTTGTTTTTGTATCCATTCAGCCAGTCTTTGTCTTTAGTTTGGGGCATTCAACCCATTTACATTTAAGGTAATTATTGATAGGTATGGTCCTGTTGCCATTTACTTTGTTGTGTTGAGTTCGCGTTTATACAACCTTTCTGTGTTTCCTGTCTAGAGAAGATCCTTTAACATTTGTTGAAGAGCTGGTTTGGTGGTGCTGAATTCTCTCAGCTTTTGCTTGTCTGTAAAACTTTTGAATTCTCCTTCATATCTGAATGAGATCCTTGCTGGGTACAGTAATCTGGGTTGTAGGTTATTCTCTTTCATTACTTTAAGTATGTCCTGCCATTCCCTTCTGGCCTGAAGAGTTTCTATTGATAGATCAGCTGTTATCCTTATGGGAATCCCTTTGTGTGTTATTTGTTGTTTTTCCCTTGCTGCTTTTAATATTTGTTCTTTGTGTTTGATCTTTGTTAATTTGATTAATATGTGTCTTGGGGTGTTTCACCTTGGGTTTATCCTATTTGGGACTCTCTGGGTTTCTTGGACTTGTGTAACTACTTGCTTCCCCATTTTAGGGAAGTTTTCAGCTATTATCTCCTCGAGTATTTTCTCATGGCCTTTCTTTTTGTCTTCTTCTTCTGGGACTCCTATGATTCGAATGTTGGGGTGTTTCACATTGTCCCAGAGGTCCCTGAGGTTGTCCTCATTTCTTTTGATTCTTTTTTCTTTTTTCCTCTCTGCTTCATTTATTTCCACCATTTTATCTTCTACCTCACTTATCCTATCTTCTGCCTCCATTATTCTACTGTTGGTTCCCTCCAGTGTGTTTTTTATCTCATTTATTGCATTATTCATTTTTAATTGACTCTTTTTAATTTCTTCTAGGTCCTTGTTAAACATTTCTTGCATCTTCTCAATCCTTGTCTCCAGGCTATTTATCTGTAACTCTATTTTGTTTTCAAGATTTTGGATCATTTTTATTATCATTATTCTAAATTCTTTTTCAGGTAGATTCCCTATCTCCTCCTCTTTTGTTTCGCTTGGTAGGCATTTTTCATGTTCCTTTACCTGCTGGGTATTTCTCTGCCTTTTTGTCTTGTTTAGATTGCTGTGTTTAGAGTGGCCTTTCTGTATTCTGGTGGTCTGCGGTTCTTTTTTAGTGTGGAGGTTTCTCCCAGTGGGTGGGGTTGGATGAGTGGCTTGTCAAGGTTTCCTGGTTAGGGAAGCTTGCATCGGTGTTCTGGTGCATGGAACTGGATTTCTTCTCTCTGGAGTGCAATGGAGTGTCCAGTAGTGAGTTTTGAGATGGGTCTATGTGTTTGGAGTGACTTTGGGCAGCCTGTATGTTGACGCTCAGGGCTATGTTCCTGTGTTGCTGGAGAATTTGCATGGTATGTCTTGCTCCGGAACTTATTGGCTCTTGGGTGGTGGTTGGTTTCAGTGTAGGTATGGAGGCTTTTGGATGATCTCTTATTACTTAATGTTCCATGTAGTCAGGAGTTTTCTGGTATTCTCATGTTTTGGGCTTAAGTCTCCATCCTCTGGATTTCAGTCTTATTCTTCCAGTAGTCTCAAGACTTCTGCAACTATACAGCACTGATAATAAAACTTCTAGGTTAATGGTGAAAAGATTCTCCACAGTGAGGGACACCCAGAGAGGTTCACAGAGTTACATGAAGAAGAGGAAAGGGAGGAAGGAGATAGAGATGAGCAGGGAGAGAAAAAGGGGGACTCAAGAGGAGAGAGACAGATCTACACAGTACTCTGTTCCCTAAGTGTTCTCTCATAGCCCAAAACACCCACAGAGATTCACAGAATTGGATTGAAAAGAGAAGGGAGAGAGAGAGGAAATAGAGGTGATGTGGGGGAGAAAAAGGAGAGTCAAAAGGGGGAGAGAGTCATCATCACACTGCTGAGTAAAATTGGGTACTGAATATTAGATTCTTAAATGTCCAAATTTGATATCAAATACTGAAAAACAAAGATTAAAAATCTAGAGTAGAGGTTAGACTCTTTTTTTTTAAGAGGGTAGACTCTTAAAAATACAATAATAAAAACAAAAACACAAAAAAATTTAAGAAATATATATGAAGTTCGCTTTAAAAATAGGGTCTTTTTTTTTTTTTTTTGCAAGGTTATCGTGAAATGAAAATGAAGATTAAGGAGTAATAGAGGAGTAATAGAGGACTTTAAAAGAAAATGAAAGAAAAAAATAAATTTTTTTAATTAAAAAAATAGTAAAATATATGAAAATGAAAATTAAGGAGTAGTAGAGGAGTAATAGGTAATTTTAAAAGAAAATAAAAGAGAAAAAATAAAAACAAAAGAAAAAAATGTTTTTTAATAAAAAAAATAGTAAAAATATATCTAGGAATTTCTCTGGAGCTATTGCGGGTGGTGTGGGTTCAGTTCAGTTTCAGATAGCTCCTTGTTCCAGCTTACACTTCTCGATATCTATAGGCCCCTTCTGGTGTAATGGGTGTTAACTACAGGTATTTTAATCTGTTTCATCTGTCACCTCTGAAGCGGTTCCCTTTGTTTATTTGGCTTCTGTTTGCAGGTCTCTTCAGTGTCTAATTTCCACCCTGACCCAAGCGGGCAGAGGTGGTCTCTCATTTAGGTTCACTTGTTCAGTCCTGCAGGGAGGGAGGGGCGCTGCAGACAAATGTCACTGGCATGTGTGGGGAGCACTCGCAGTGTTCCGGCCACTCTGGGTTTGCCCCCACTCACGGCGCGTGTGCTTTCCCAGTCTACACTGCTCAGGCTCCAGGGTGCTCTACAGGGAGCAGGCCCTGAGTTGTGTGTGGTTCCAGTTTTTGGGTACTCCACAAAAGCACAGACTCTGTTGGGCCTGCGTTTTGTGCCTTCCCCGGCCGAGCAGCTCAGGCAGCCAGGAGCTTGATGAGCACACTCTCCCTGGGTGCAGTACACCTTATCCCAGCCTCAGTTTCCACGCGCGCCTGTCGGGTGCGCCTTGTGTCTGTTCTGGGGAGCTGGTCTCTAGCCGAGACCCTCCCGGCGGATGTCAAACACCCAGAATCTCAGGAAGTCTTTGGTTAGAAACTGGGAGGCCTGTTTGCAGTCTGGTAGGGGATGCCATCTCTGGGGCCGAGTTTGCCCCTTTCCCCTCCCCCCCTGCCTCCTGCCTCCAGCGGGGGATGGGCCGGTCCGCTGTCGGCTAGCTCTTCTCTGGAATTGCTCAGTCCTTCCTTTGTTCTGAGAATGGGCCGGCAGTGTGTCCAGTTAGCAATTTTTGCCAGTCAATTTTCTTTCTCTCTCTTGCTATCCCACAGTTTAAGTTGCTATCTCAGGTTAGCTCCCTCCGATTGCCCTCAGGGCATTCAGGCCCGGTCCTTACCCTAAGCAATGCCACCTGCTCCTCTCCGTTCAGCCCCCACTTGCTGGTGGCAGATGTGAGCGTCTGGGGTACTTTTCTGCTGGGAGTTGCTTTTAGGCATGTAATCTATGGGTTTTATTTATTTTCCCTCCCAGTTAGGTTGCCCTCCGAGATTTGAAAACTTCCCCCAGACCCGCCAGTGAGAGGGTTTCCTGGTGTTTGGAAACTTCCTCTATTCGGACTCCCTTCCTGGGATGGGTCTCTGTCCCTAACTCTTTTGTCTCTCTTTTTATCTTTTATATTTTGTTCTACCTCCTTTTGAAAACAATGGGCTGCTTTTCTGGGTGCCTGATATCCTCTGCTAGCGATCAGTTGTTTTGTGGAGTTTGCTCAGCATTCAAATGTTCTTTTGATGAATTTGTAGGGGAGAAAGTGGTCTCCCCGTCCTATTCCTCCACCATCTTAGCTCCTCCTCAGACTTTATTTATTTTTAGGCTACAAAATCACTGCAGATGACGACAGCAGCCATGAAATCAAAAGATGTTTGCTCATTGGAAGAAAAGTTGTGACCAACATAGACAGCATATTAAAAAAACAGATATATTACTTTACTAACAAAGGTCTGTGTAGTTAAAGCTATGGTTTTTCCAGTAGTCATGTATGGATGTGAGATTTTGACTATAAAGAAATCTGAATGCCAAAGAATTGTTTGCTTTTGAATTGTGGTGTTGGAGAAGACTCTTGAGTCTCCCTTGGACTGCAAGGAGATCAAACCAGTCAATCCTCAAGGAAATCAGTCCTGAATATTCATTGGAAGGACTGAAGCTGAAGCTGAAACTCCAATACTCTGGCTACCTGATGTGAAGAGCTGACTCATTTATTTTATTATTATTATTATTATTTTTGAACTGACTCATTTAAAAAGACCCTGATACTGAGAAAGACTGAGGACAGGAGGAGAAGGGGATGATAGAGGTTGAGATGGTTGGATGGCATTACTGACTTCATGGACATGAGTTTGAGCAGGCTCCAGGAGTTGGTGAAGGACAGAGAACCCTGGCATGCTTCAGTTCATGAGGTAGCAAAGAGTTGGACACAACTGTGTGACTGACCTGATAGTTGTACCTGTTCAGAATGTCATATAGTTGAAGCCATGCAACATGTACGTGCCTCTCTCTTCACAGTATGCATTTAAGGCTATTGTGTCTTTTCATAACTTGGCTGTTCATTTCCTTATATTTCTGAATGTTGTTTGTTATTTAGTCACTAAGTCATGTCCAACTCTTTGTGACTCCATCTTAGCTGGTCCCACCAGGCTCTTCTGTCCATGAGATTTGTACAGGCAAGAATACTGGCGTGGGTTGCCATTTCTGTTGCATATATAATAGGATATTATTCAGAAATAGACTGAAGAAGGAAATGGCAACAAGAATACTGAAGTGGGTTGTCATTTCTGTTGCATATATAACAGGATATTATTCAGAAATAGACTGAAGAAGGAAATGGCAACCCACTTCAGTATTCTTGTCTGGAGAATCTCATGGAAAAGGAACCTGGTAGGCTACAGTCCAGGAAGTTGCAAAGAGTCAGACATGATTGAGCAACTCACACTTTCACTTTCAAGCTATTGAAGGACATTTTGGCTGCTTCCAATTTTTATCAATTATGAATAAAGCTGCTAGAACAAGTAAAACATCAAGCAAAAGAATACAGCTTAAAGAAAGTACCAGTAGAATTTTATGACACAGTGGTTGTAGAACATGAGAGAAACAGGAGACTCATGTATGACGCCATTTTTTTTTTTCTAAGCCACTGGAAGAATGGGCTTCCCACTTATTGAAATGGAGAAGGCTGTGGAATTTCAGACTTGGAAAAATAAAGTTTAAGAATATGATCTGGGGACCAGTAGATCTGGACTGCTATTTAAACATCTATGCAGATATGCCAGGCTGGCAGTTGGATACATAAAGCTGAAATTCAAGAAAGATCTGAAATCAACCTTCAAGCAAGAGAACTGTCAACACATGTACAATATTTAAATCCATATAACTGAACCTAGATGAGACTACCCAGGTAGTAAGTTAAGTTAGGAAGAAAAGAGGCCCAAATACTGAATCCCAGGCACTGTTCTAAGGACTGAGAAGTGAAATCAAAATAATGAGGGGACGGAGAAAGCATGTCCTTAAGGTTAGAGGCTGCCATGAGTGTGGTATATAAGGAACTAGTGAACAAAATCATATGTACCCATTGTAAAAGTGTCATTTTTTGATGCTACACTGTACCTATGCAAGATGTAATCATTGGTGGAAAATGGAAGGAGGGTACACAGGATCAGTCTGTACTATGATTGCAACTTCTTGTGAATTTGGAATTACTTTAAGATATAAGAATTTTACAAGTCTATTGACAAAAAAGTACTTCAAAGAAGATGAAGTGGATAACTGTGGGATGTTGTTGAGAGTTTGTATGAGATGAAAACTGAGAACTAACCCTTGGATTTGTTGGTGTGGCTGACATGAGAAGAGTGGTTCTTGTGGACCAGTGAGGACAAAATCCTGACTCAAGTGGGTTAAGTTGAGGATGGGAAAAAACTAAAGATTGCGATTATAGACATTTTTAAGGTGTGTTCCTGGGAAAGGGATTTTTAAATATAAAGCTAAAGGTAGATATGGAGTCTGGAAATAGATGTGGAAACAAAAGCTCAGTTCAGTCGCTCAGTCATGTCTAACTCTTTGCGACCCCATGGACCACAGCACACCAGGCCTCCCTGTCCATCACCAACTCCCGAAGTTTACCCAATCTCATGTCCCTCGAGCCAGTGATCCCATCCAGCCATCTCATCCTCTGTCATCCCTTTCTCCTTCTGTCCTCAATCTTTCCCAGCATCAGGGTCTTTTCTAATGAGTCAGCTCTTCACATCAGATGGCCAAAGTATTGGAGTTTCAGCTTTAGCATCAGTCCTTCCAATGAACACTTAGGACTGATCTCCTATAGGATGAACTGGTTGGACTTCCTTGCAGTCCAAGGGACTCTCAAGAGTCTTCTCCAACACCACAGTTCAAAAGCATCAATTCTTCAGCACTCAGTTTTCTTTCTAGTCCAGCTCTCACATCCATACATGACCACTGGAAAAACCATAGCCTTGGCTAGATGGACCTTTGTTGACACAGTAATGTCTCTGCTTTTTAATATGCTGTCTAGGTTGGTCAAAACTTTCCTTCCAAGGAGTATGCATCTTTTAAAAGAGTTACTTAAACAAAAGAGTCACTTAAAAAAAAAAAAACACACACACTTTTTTTTTTTTTAATGGGAAGTATTATAACATGTTTACATGGGGCTTCCCAGGTGGTGCTAGTGGTAAAGAATCCACCTGCAGTGCAGGAGAACAGGAGATGTGGGTTCGATCCCTGGGTTGGGAGGATCCCCTGGAGAAGGAAATGGCAACCCTCTCTAGTATTCTTCCCTGGCAAATCCCATGTACAGAGGAGCCTGGCATGCTACAGTCCATGGGGCTGCAAAGAGTTGGACATGACTGAGTGACTAAGTTAAGTATGCTGAGAGCAGCTCTCCAATCAAAAGAGTAAATGATCATTTGTTGAGGGATTTGGCTTAGATGAGAGCAATAGCACAGGTATAGGTGTTAACTGTAGGTTGAGTGTTTACTGCTCATCCAGGGAGGACATTTTGTGGGCAGAAACGCAAATAGGTGATCACACATGGTGACAATAGATCATAAAATTTCCCTTTCAATCACTTCTATTTTCTTAGAAAAATAGGAAACAAAATCACATTAAGGATGTGGCAGGAGATGCTGGCAGCAGGAGGAAGAGGGTACAAAATGGTCCTTCCTCCCAACAGAGGACTGTTCCTCCCAGTGGAGAATGGATGTGGGGAACAGAGTAGGGATGTCATCATTAAAAGCCAGGTTGGATGTGGTCGACCCATCAGTGCATGTCTATTTGGGTTTTTTCTGCAACCACGTTTACCTTGGGAGTCCATGTGGATTTGGTCCAATTTGAATCTAAGGTGCTGACGGTGGAGTGATGGCAAACACAAGGAAGTGGTTGAAATGAAGGCCACGAAACCTGAGGATGGCAAGGGGAGACATGCAGAAAAGAGGGGCCTGAGGAAAGGAATTGAGAAAGTGGAGCGATCGGGGAGTGTTGGCCCCATCAGGGTCCAAGAATGATTGAAGTGAAGGTATTTGAGGACGTGACCTGGAAATGTAGAGAGTGGAGGTCTGAGAATGGGGCAGTCCACTCTGCTGCTGGAAAATGATCATTTATTGGTTTTGAGGAGATGGAAGATGGAGGTGGGAATGAGGGACTGCCTTGGAACTGGGTTGCTGGAAGAGGGGGCATGTGAACCAAGAGGCCAGTGGTCAGATGGTCTAGCTTGATACTGAACTCAGTGAGGAGCAAGTTAGATGTAGCGTTGGAGACACTGAAAGTGAACCAGAAGTAAAAAGCTGCAAGGACTAGTGAAGCTGCCCCAGGGATTGTGTAGATGACTCCAAGGAAGATGATGCTAGATTCTGAGGATGAGAGACTCCCAACTGGAGCACTTCGGGGTGGGGGAAGAATGAAAGGGGTCCACAAGTCATGATGAGGTGAAGGTCAGTGAGCATGTAGTCCTGGACAGTGGCATTTGGGATATGGGTACAAAACTCAGACCTTAGGGAGGATTTCATGATGCAGCATCCTGAAAAGACACTGGTTTCCATGAGTGTAAAGAAGTGGGGGTTGTACCCCAGAAGTGGTTGCAATGTGGGAAATTTTGCTGATAGGAGCTTGGGAGAAAGGAAGGAACCATACACGTGAGCTGTGTTGATCTCTGAGGGGAGGAGGGGTGACCTCAGAAACCAGTGCTTCTCACAGCATCTTCAGGACCCAAGGATGAAGGATGTAAGGGGATGGTCCCCCGATGGTCTCAGGTATAACACAGGTGATGAGGCCGCAGAAACAGTAGCATTAGATCAGGGTCCCCATTCATTCCAGCGCTCCAGAGAAGTGGAACCCTGGGGAAGGGGGCTGCCTTCTGACCACTAGACTCTGTGATCCTCTTCTCCCCTTGCGGCAGCTGCTAAGCTCCTGGTGAAAGCGGTGTGTAGACCTGGGAGGACAGTCTTACTCAAAGCAGTGGTAACATGTTCAAAATAAGTAAATAACCTCATTAAGCAGTGACTGTGTGCTAAGTTGGAGAAAATACAAATAGCCATTTTTATGGAGTTATTAGTATTTGCCTGCAATATTTTCAGCACTTTACAGCTATTGATCTATTTAACCTTCACAATCACTCTACGAATTGTTGTTGTTGTTCAGTCATGAAGTCATGTCCAGCTCTTTGCAACCCCATGGACTGTAGCACACCAGGCTTCCCTGTCCTTCACTGTCTCCTATAGTTTGCTCAAACTCTTGTCCATTGAGTCAATAATGCCATCCAACCACCCCATCCTCTGTTGCCCCTTTTCCCTCCTACCCTCAATCTTTCCCAGCATCAGACTCTTCCCAGTGAATTGACTCTTCGCATCAGGTGGCCAAAGTATTGGAGCTTCAGCTTTAGCTTCAGTCCTTCCAATGAATATTCAGGACTGATCTCCTTTAGGACTTACTGGTCTGATCTCCTTGCAGTCCAACAGACTCTCAAGAGTCTTTTCCAACACCACAGTTCAAAAGCATCAATTCTTCAGCACTCAACCTTCTTTATAGCCCAACTCTCACATCCATACTACTGGAAAAAACATGCCTTTGTATGACAGCCTTACTATCCTCATTTATAAATAGCCACACTGAGGCCCAGAGAAGAGAACTTGTTATGTAAACGGGCAAAAACTCAGATTCCAATCCAGGCAGCCAAATTGAAAGCTTGCACTGGTATCCGTATTCTACACAGCTTTAGAGAAGTCATGTTAGAAAACATTGCCTAGTATTAGCAACTGAACATTTTAGATGTGTGTGCACATCATTCTTCTTTTCTGAATATTTTTCTATACAATTTTTAAAATTTGTAAGAAACTACACAGGGTATACCCTGCATTTTATAAATTTAATATTGTAAGTCAGGGATTTGCTGAAGCAGTGTTACAGATGCTTGGTAATCACCACATGGTTTGGTTGCATTGTAATTTATTTGATGATTTATCTGTTGTTAAACATTTAGTTGGTTTCAATTTTTCTTTATGAGAAATATGGCAAAGTATGTCTCTAAATAATGTTTTATTCTGTATTTTGAATCATACCTTTAGGTTACATCCCTAACAACACTGATACCCAAGCAAGGCTTATAATACTTTTACAGTTTGGGATGAAACTTTTTATAAGTTGTGAAATTCCTTAGGGGACATAGTGCACTCTGATTTCTGCTTACAGTTAGAATTATTTTCCCCACTTACAGAAATCAGTACATTCAAACACATCTTTTATTAAAAACCTTATCTTCTTCTTGGATTAACTTGATGGCATTCAAACTCCTTTAAGCTGTGGAATTTTTTTTCAAATGCAAGATTTTGTGAAAACTCAATATAGGAAATGGATTTAAAGAAATAGTTGCTCTGATAGTTGCTGCAGGATCAAAGCCTGACTCCTTGACTCTATTTTAGCACCTGTGCCTTCTGACCCCTTCATGTGGCTGTCCCAGGAGCACAGTTTTTACTATATGGAGTGACGGTACTCAATATTGATATTCAGCATTTTACTAGGAAACATTTTGGGTGCTAATTTTTATAGTCAAGTATTTACCTGGCAGTTTCAAACCTAACTTCATTTTCTTTCAGCAAAATGTGTTTTAAAAAAGGAGCAGGGGTTGGTGGGGAGGAGATGATGTAATCCTAAATAGCAGTTACTTAAGTAGATACCCTTCCCCAATTTTTCAGCTTCTAGACAAAAAAAAAATTCCTCTATATATAGCAGAATTAATATTAAGGTATAATTTTTGGTACATTTGTTCTACTGTTAATGTCCAGAGATTAAAAAAAAAAAAGCTTACATTATATTGATATATAACTATAATATATAAATATTGGCCAGAATTATCATCTAGTTTGTTTTAATGGTTATTTTTAATATGTTTTACTTTTTATACGTGATTTCTAAGTTTACATTAAATGTTTATGGAGTTTGAAATAATTCTTCAGTTTCCGAGAAGCTTGTCCATAATCCTCATTTTTTAATATTTTACTTGATTATTTTGCTTTCTCTGCCTGCCTTGACTTTATTTCTTCTTGAAATTTCCCCGCTGCTCTGCTGAGAACAAAAAGAGCATTTCTGGACTTGGGCCTCAGCTATTTGCCGAAAACAAACAGAGCAAAACAGTCAGCTAAGCCCCTTCTGGATTGCTACCACAATGAAACTTTCTTCTTATAGGCTTGCTGCCGTTTTTAATAGAATATTATTTTTTTAGAACTTTATATTTGAAAATGCCTCATAGTACTAGAATTAAATTAGCTTACTTTCCTACTTCTACTCTTTGAAATGATAAAGTTGGATATTATCTTAAGCCCAGAGGTATATTATTATAGTCCCATTCCTCCTACTGAAGATGTCTGAGTGGAGGGTTAGTATAAGTGACTCAAATACAGGAATGTCGCGTCAGGCGTGCGAGGAGGGGAGAGAGGGGACCTTACTGAGTTCCAGGCGACCTGTGAGGCCCAGGGGCATCCTGAGCACAGTCAGGCTCATGAAGCTTGTGGCCCAATGCTTTGTCCTGAGCAAAGTGAAAGAGCAGGCTGAGGAGACTGGGAGCGAGCCCAGGCAGGTGAGAGAGGGCCGGACATGGAATCCAGGAAGGGGCCAGGGAACAGACGTGGAGGCAGTGTGGGGTATCAGACAGGACGGTGAGCGGAGAGTCTGTGGGGCTGGGACGACACAACAGTCATACACTGACTCCAGGGTCCCCAGCAGATCACAAAGTCCTTGGATACTCAGTTCACTTCAGTCACTCTGGGACCCCATGGACTGCAGCACGCCAGGCCTCCCTGTCCATCACCAATGCCTGAAGTTCACTCAAACTCATGTCCGTTGAGTCAGTGATGCCATCCAACCATCGCATCCTCTGTTGTCCCCTTCTCCTCCCACCTTCAAACTTTTCCAGCATCAGGGTCTTTTCAAATGAGTCAGCTCTTCGCATCAGGTGGCCAAAGTATTGGAGTTTCAGCTTCAACAATGAATTTTCACAATTGATTTCCTTTAGGACGGACTGGTTGGATCTCCTTGCAGTCCAAGGGACTCTCAAGAGTCTCCTCCAACACCACAGTTCAAAAGCATCAAATCTTCAGTGCTAAGCTTTCTTTATAGTCCAACTCTCACATCCATACATGACTGCTGGAAAAACCATAACTTTGACTAGATGAACCTTTGTTAGCAAAGTAACGTCTCTGCTTTTTATACAGTGTCTAGGTTGGTCATAACTTTCCTTCCAAGGAGTAAGCGTATTTTAATTTCATGGCTGCAGTCACCATCTGCATTGATTTTGGAGCCCCAAAAAATAAAGTCAGCCACTGTTTCCACTGTTTCCCCATCTATTTGCCATGAAGTGATGGAACTGGATGCCATGATCTTAGTTTTCTGAATGTTGAGCTTTTTAAACCAACTTTTTCCCTCTCCTCTTTCACTTTCATCAAGAGGCTCTTTAGTTCTTCTTCACTTTCTACCTTAAGTGTGGTGTCATCTACATATCTGAGGTTATTGATATTTCTCCCGGCAATCTTGATTCTGGCTTGTGCTTCATCCAGCCCAATGTTTCTTGTGATGTACTCTGCATATAAGTTGAATAAGCAGGGTGACAATATACAGCCTTGACATACTCCTTTCCTGATTTGGAGCCAGTCTGTTGTTCCTTGTCCAGTTCTAACTGTTGCTTCCTGATCTGTGCCTACAGATTTCTCAAGAGGCAGGTCAGGTGGTCTGGTATTCCCATCTCTTTTTCCACAGTTTATTGTGGTCCACACAGTCAAAGACTTTGGCATAGTCAATAAAGCAGAAGTAGAAGCTTTTCTGAAACTCTGGAACATTTTTTGGATGCTCAAGTCCCTTATATAAAATGTCATAGTAATATTTGTATGTAAACACCACACACATCCTCTCATATACCTTAAATTATTTCCAGAATACTTACAATGACTAATACAATGAAAATGGTATGTAGTTGTCAGCATGCAGCAAACTTAAGTTTTAGTGTTTGGAACTTTCTAGGAATCTTTTTTGTATATTTTCCATCTTCTGTCAGTAGAATCTGTGGATGCAAAGAGCAGACTCATTGGGAAAGACCAGGATGCTGGGAAAGTTTGAGGGCAGGAGGAGAAGGGGGCTAAAGAAGATGAAATGGTTGGATGGCATCATCAACTCAATAGACATGAGTTTGAGCAAACTCCGGGAGATAGTGAAGGACAGGGAAGCCTGGCATGCTACAGTCCATGGGGTCACAAAAAGTCAGAGATGACTGAGTGACTGAACAAAAACAAAATGGATATAGAGTCTGCAGATAAAGACAGCCAAGTGTGTACTCTTTGCTAGGATTATGTGATAGGAAAGAAGGGAGGGAAGGTGGAAGGGAGAAAAGAGAGAGAAAAGGGAAGAAAGAGAGGAAGGAACAATATTTACAGTGTCTTCAAAAATACTCTCTTACAAATATGTGTCTGCCCTATATATACAGTTTATACATAACATTTTGTATTAGATGATTATGTAAATTGAATAACATCTATTTTTTTTTACTAAGTGGAAAAAATTACAAGATCCATTTCTCTTCTAAAGAGTATGTATTCCAATGCTAACTTGTATCCTCAGTGTATTATATTTTACCTTACTGATCTTTTCCTTGTCGCTTTTCCTAGATTATCCATAAGTTTTCATGTAGCTGTTTCCTACTCAGAATCTTTTTATGAACTGGTGCATCTCTGTTTTCATCTTATTCAAGGACTTACCTGAAATTCAAAGCCAAGTGCACATTCCAGACTCTACCTGATGTAAAGATTAGGGTGGCTACTTCTTTTAAGATCACTGTGTTTTCACAGCCAGCTCACAGAAAATGAAGCAAAGATGGCTACATACTTTTAAGACTCAAAATGTTGCCAACTTGTTTCTGTCTTCCTTTGAGAATACTGTTGAGCTGCCTGTGAAAGTCGGGTGTATAATAATTGCACATCACAGATCTTAGAAAAGACATAATTTTACTTCTTTCTTTAGTGGTAGTTCAGTTCACAAGGCAATATAATTGGTGTACTGTTAAGTCTTTCCATAGGACTAAACTAACAAATCAGAAGAAAGAAACCCTCATTCCGACTGTGTGTCATGATTTTGGATTCAGAAAATATTTGCCACCCATCAAGAGTGGCGCTTGATGGAGGTACTTGGGTCTGAAGCCACTTTTAAATGTGCTGTCTCTCTTCTGCCCCTTGCAGCCGAGGGGGCCTGCGGGGGAACCTTGCGGGGTACGAGCAGCAGCATCTCCAGCCCCCACTTCCCCTCCGAGTACGAGAACAATGCCGACTGCACCTGGACCATCCTTGCAGAGCCCGGGGACACCATCGCGCTGGTCTTCACTGATTTCCAGCTCGAAGAAGGATACGACTTCTTAGAGATCAGCGGGACAGAAGCGCCGTCCATATGGTGAGTGCTGGACAAGAGACGTCCTTCTTTCTTGCCTTGCTCTTCTGGCTGCTAAAATGTAACCTATACTGTGAATGATTTGTCAGAGCTTCCTGGATGTTTCTGTGCTGGTCTTGGAGCTAGAGAAGTTGTCTGGTCCTGGACACTAAAATTTGCCTCAGTTTGGGCTTGTATGAAGCTATACAGGACAGGCAGCTAAGTGACCTGAGCTAGTTTTGGATTTGGTCTGGAGTTGATTCAATGTCAACAAATATTTTTAGATGCTGGTGATTTTAAAATGTCATGATATTAGTCATCTGTCGCCTGTTCTGCAAATGTGTGATCACATACATCTTTTCCTCCCTGGAGACCATATGACCAACCTGTGCAGGTCACAAGGGGACCGTAAATGCTCATCTGATGCATACATAATGCTGGTTGTCTGATCATCTCTCTGGTGTGTGTGCTGGTGATGACAGGAGAAAACCCAATCGAATCCACTACAGCCTCCCGTTTATGGTGTTTCTTGCACGAGCAGACTTTGCTGTGTCCCTAATACAACTGAAGAATAGATGTTTAAAGGTTTAACGTATACATCAAATTAAGTCATTTGATACGAGTTGAACTGGATTTTTTTGCCTTAATGTTTTAATTTCTTAGCATTTTAAGAACTACAACTGGTACCTATTTCAATCTTCAACAACAAGGAAACTCCACTGTAAATTCAAAATAAGTTGGAATAGAGGAAATACTGGCTCTTGATGCATTGATGGAGGGGATAAAATGAATGATTTTGTGTGTCTCTATGGGTTTAAGTTTGCATTTTAGTACAGAGACTGAAGGATAAAAATATCAAACCTGACAAATGTCATAAGTTAGACCACCTGTTTTTAAACCAATTGTCAACACTGAATTTTACTTTATTTTCCAAGACTCAACATTCAACTCAGAGAATTTGTATTTATAGACTGTTATTTCCTTTCATTAATTTTATTGTCCTTATGTTAAATGTTACTTCAATTAAGAGAAAAATAACCACTGCTTCTGTGATCTTTGTTTTCTGTTTCATTCATCTGAGCAATACTTTTAGATTGAGAAAGGTTATCCTTTTGCTTATTTCATGTTATACAATTTAAGTTTTAAGACTCAAAGATTGATTATGTTATTATCTGTGTAGCTTCTTGTAACATCTGAGTTCATGAAACCTGATACAAAGCTGAAAGTTGAGTGTCCTGGATTCTGCTTCAAGTTCTGTTGCAAATCATCACTGTGACCTTGAACAAATGATTTAACTGCTTATATAAAAAGAGGCTGTACTAAATGAGCTGTACTGTTTTAAATTAATTCATTCAACATCTACTGAGTGCCTTTCTCTGTCCATCAGTGTAAGAGATTCAGTGATGCAACACTTTCCTGGATCTAAAATCACCTTCTTTAAGTTTTCAGAAAACCATTGCAATGCAAAAATATATGGTGACACATTCTCAGAAATTCAGCCATTCCTCATAAAGGCCTTATTAGTGAGAGATTTCAGAGATCTCAGGCATTTCCTGGATGTGATGTCAGGTTGGGAGTGGGGAGAGGGAAAAGTGAGACGTGTTGAATGATGGTTGTATTAATAGCATCCGTGGTCAAGGTTGGCTTTTGCCAAACAAATTTTGTTTATGCAAGAAAGGAAACTCTACAGTGTGAATGTCCATGTCCAAGTGTGAAAGAGAAATAGGGATGCTGAGCAGAGATACCAAGCAGGGTGGCACAGAGTCTGCAGAAGGCCTCACGGACCTTCACACTGCATGAGTCACCCTGAGCAAGCAGACCCCTCGATTTCATTTGTCTGCCGTAGGTGGCCTGCAGGACTGAGCTGCTCTTACTTGATGTGGTTTTGCCCATTTCTTCTTTTCTCATCCCTGCTGATTTCTCTCGCATCCTCTCCTCCTCTGTTTTATCTCCACCAGTCCTTCCCCTGACTCGGGTCCCCTCCTCCTTCAATATCAGACTCAGAAAAGTGTGTGTGGATGAGCTCTTGAATGTGCTAAAATTGTGATCTGTAGGAAATGCCGGGTGGGGCCACGGCCATGTGGGTGCCTGACAAGGACAGCTCACAGTCCTTATCATGTAGGGAATGTTGGAGGAATTGCCCCATGTCTTCCTGGTGCTTGGATTCAGACTGAAATGGCTTCCAGCTCTCTGAACTCTTCCTCTTGGTGTTTTCCAGGACACCACATTCAACAGCAATCCAGCAGCAGTGGGTAGGACCCGATCGGTTGTTGACAAAGCCCTGGTTGGGACTTGCGCCCTGTGTGCCTTCTGGTCTAATAAACTGTGTTTCCTGTTGGATTCATCGTGGTTCCTCTCTTCTGATAGTCCTCATCAGACATGTATGGAGCTGTGTTGCTAATGACTTTCTCGAGATGACTGGCATCGTCCTGTTGGCGTGCACACAGCCCCGTGGGCTAGTTATTGGCATCCATGCCCGCTTCTGATGAAGAGTCTGAGGCACAAAGGATGGGAGATGGCAAAGCTGAGGGAGCAGGTGAGGGGCGAGGCTGTGTCTGAAGGCCTCTGAACCCAAACCACATTTTCTTTTCACTCTAAGACTGCCTTCCCAGTGCAACAGGCCAGGTCTGAGCCTATTGGCCTATCAGGGAGGTTCCTTTTTCTCTGTTTCAAGACTGACACCAGGGTTTGGATCCTAAAGCCTTGAGCAGGCCACCGCCATAAGGGAGATGGGCCACTGGAGAAGCATCTGAGCACACAAGTGCATCCGTAGAGTCAAGGGCAGCAGAGCTTCTCGGGCTGACATTGAGTGTTGATCACAATTACAAAGAGGAATATCTTGACATGGCCATAGGACCACTTTACAGGGGAATGCTCTTCAGTGGAGGCAGAAAAGGAAAACATGGTTTTCCGAAATCGCTACTGAAACACACGTGGGCACAGTTACAATACACAGCAGAGCCACTGGGTTACCTTTCCAGATTTATACAAACGCATAATAGAACTTATCTTCAAAAGACTATTATTTAGCTGTAATTTTCGAGTGACAGCCTCTGCCTTGTGTCAGGTTCTAAATTGGTATATTTAAAAGATTTACCCATCCCCGAACTGCAAGAAAAATACTAAGTGGCCATGTAGGTGGGTGTACTTCATCTCGGGTGCAAGGTTACACGGCAAGGACAGCAGGACCGTGCTAATGGCCATGCGTGTAGAAAGAGCGCACACACACATATAATTTTCCAATAATCAATTTTTAAAAGAGAGACTATACAAGCAAGGGCACTCTGAGAAGAAGCTACTTGGAAAATTGTTACGAACAATAATAGGATTAGCCTTATTTTCAATTCATTTGGAGTGAAGTTACCAACTCAGCTCTGCTTTAAGTAAGGGTTGCCATGGCTACAGCCGAGGCTGTCTAAAAGTGGTGGATGATGTAAAGTTCCAGAATTGTCCATATGTTAATCGTGGTGTGTGGAGGGGGAGGGCGGAGATGGGGGCAGCATTTGCTTTAGCCTAAGACACTCTGTCCATCAGATGAGGCTCAGTTCATTTTGAACTAGTTAGATTCTATGTTTAGACAGGTCAGCCTCTTACACCTTCAATACCTTCTTTAAAGGGAGAGCCATCAGTCCTAGTTGTCTTTGCAGTGTGGTCCAGTAATTACGATTTTTCCTGCAGTCAGAAACGTGGTTAGCAGTGAGGTTAACCATTGCTTCTTACTTTCTAAAGTGATCCAATCTAACTCCTAATTCTGGAAATATCAAGGGGAAAAAAAGAAGATTGATTTTATTTCAGCGTTAAGCTACTAAGGCTTCTAAATTAAGACATGGTGGTTAAAAGAATTTGGAACATCACAAAGTCTTGACAAAAGACCAGGAAGAGGGTGTTTGATATCTTTAAAATATGCACTCATATATGGGCATAATTATCTACCCTGTTTCAAGACTGGGTGGGTGTGTCTAGGGGTAGAGAAGGAAGAAAAACAAGAACTCACAAATGTGTTTAAGATGTGCCCCCAGACTTACTTAAATGCATCAGTTTCTTAAAAAACCTTCAGTGACTGAGCCATGACAATTGGAATAAAACTCAACTGAAGCCTTAACAGATCATTCAAGGATTTTCAGAGCATGGCCCACCCTGCCCACCAGCCTGGCCTTCTCCCTGCCTGGCAAACACCCTCACTTTGCCCCATTAAATGCACCCTGGTCTTCACCTTAGCAGATGTTTGTGTCTCTTGTGCGTATGTTCAGGAGCCAGCCTCCATGTGGAACACCCAGGCTGCTGAGCTGAAAAGACATTAAAAGAATGTAAGTGACATGTAGGTGGTGGAACATGGGGAGGACTACCACCAGGAGGGCGTAGAGCTTTACACCATTGTTCTCCTTGGAAAACCACACTGATCATAAACTCAAGAATGCTTCCTAGCCCACTCGGATTAACCCTGACTTCTTACATCAATAGAAAATCTGTTACATATGATTTTTTTTAAGGCTTAAGTTTAATTATTCACTAAGCAACATGACTCTACCCCTTTGTCTGTCCGGACTGTGCAAGATTACATGTTAGAGGACAAACAGTAGTTTTGTAACTACACTTTATTCTGTTCCCATTAACCAGGCAAAACTTCACCATTAAATCATTCTAATCAGCGATTTGCTGAAGCCAAAACAGAACTTCAAAGGAACTGGCAACGCTGAGTGAGCTTCAAAGAACCCTTGAAGGGTCAATTAACACCTGCAGTGTTTATCCAGCTTGTCACTTAATTGATAATTGACTTGGTGTCTATTTAATTTCTAATGAGGATGGATTATAGAAGCATACACAGAGCCGTCAACACCCAAAATCAGCCCCTCGGTTTACCTGCTGCCTGTACAGAAAGGAAGCCCCAGCCTCTCCCTCTTCATTTTGTTTGTTAACTGTTCCTTTTAACATCATTTCATGAAGAATTTGCAAAACCAGCTCAGAGCGTCAGCTTATCACCCAGCCCAGGTTCCCCTAACAGTCACATCTTATACATCTGTAGCATTATCATGGAAACCAAGAAGTTAACACAGACTAACTCACTGATGGACATTTTTCTGCCCCAGAACTCAGTCTAGGGGTCTGTGTGGCATTGAATTCTGTGTCTTTCATGGTCTCCAAGTTATGACTGTTTCTAGTCTTTCTGTTTCCATAACCTTGACCTCCCTTATGTTAGTGATTCAGTCTGGTCACATTGTTTTGGGGGAAAAGGTTGCATTTTTCAGGTAGAAGGAGAAAGAGATCATAGAGCATGGTTCCATGACCACCCACTGATATAATTGCTTTGCTTTTCTTTTTATGTTTTCCATTTTCCATTTAAATATAATAATTACATCACACAGACCTAGTGTAATGTTGCATTTAAGCATTTTCTATGGAGCAAGCAAAACATAAACAGACAGCTTGTATGTGTGTGTATGTATGTATCAGTCTATGAAATTCTACTTTTCTGAAACCGCTACACCCTGAGGCCATAAATAACATGATGTCATTATAACCCTTTTCCTAAGTCCCTCTTGTATTCAAAATGTCTTTCTCTAGAAATTTCTTTGAATAGCACATTATTCTAAAAACAACTTACAATGAATAATACTCACCAGGTATTGCTAAGTATCAGGCAAGTGTGTAAGCAGTCACCACGACTTAGAGATATTCTTTTCCCCATTTCATATGTGAGACAGTGAACTCAGAGAAGGTTAAATGTCTTGCCTCACAGCGTCAAAGATTCCAGGTGGCAGAGCAGGAGTTGAAACAGAAACAGTCCCAGACCATAATTCTTCACTTATTTAAATACATGAAGATGATATTCCTATATGGTGTTTAAGTCAAGATAATAAAAGTAAGTAGGAATAATTTTATTTTTTTTTATTATTAAAAATGAAAGCATGTTATACTCCAGAATTGTCCCAGAGTGACTGCCGTTTTGTCTGACCTCACTGGATACCATGCGGAGCCTGAGGCACTCCAAAGCCAAGTCTGGCCCCTTCACCCCCAGTGGTGACGCAAGGACCCTCCTTTTAAAGTCGTCTTTTTCTGTGTTATTATGTGTAAGATAAGGTGATAAATCTTACTTGGTATGGATAAATTATCTGTGTTACAGGCAATGGGAAAATTTTCCCCTTTAGGAATATAAATTCATTTCACAAAATACCTAATAAAAATAAATGGAAAAAAAATAAAATAAAAAGGAAAAAAAATTAACACTAAATGCCTATTTTTTTGTTGTTGGCTTTTGTTTGTTTAATTGGTTGTTGGTTGTTGTCATTGTGTTTTGTTTTTGTTTTTATTTATTTATTTTTTTTTTGCAGTTCACCCCTCTCTTTGTATGTGGTCTTTTGTCCAGGAAGTAAAATTACAATTAAGTTAACACTTTTAAATAAATTTTGTTTTTAAAAACACACTTCCTTTTAAGAGTCTACTGTGCAAATTATATTTTATCCATTCTCAGATAATAGTTGTAAGCTTTCATTTATTCCACAAATCAGCCAAATTCGTATGTCATGGTTTTCCAATTATACATTTTGATGTCTTCATTTAAAGTTTCTCTCCAACTCTGAACATATAATTTTCATGGAGCACTGGTTAGGAGAATAAGGTAATTTTGTGCAATCTAAGGCATCTCCAAAGCATGTGCCACTTTATTGCTCAGGTTCCATCCTGTGGGCACATGGCAAGCCTCAGAGAGTCCTATCTGTGAGCAGTGACTGGAACAATGAACGTTTCCCATCAGTGGTCTTTAATAAGCCCAAGCCCTGAAGTCGTTCTGATTTGAAACAGACAACTCAGCTCAGTTCAGTTCAGTCGCTCAGTCGTGTCCGACTCTTTGCAACCCCATGAACTGCAGCACGCCAGGCCTCCCTGTCCGTCACCAGCTCCCGGAGTTTACTCAAACTCATGTCTGTTGAGTCACTGATGTCATCCAGCCATCTCGTCCTTTGTCATCCCCTTCTCCTCCCGCCTTCAATCTTCCCCAGCATCAGAGTCTTTTCCAATGAGTCAGTTCTTCATATCAGGTGGCCAAAGTATTGGAGTTTCAGCTTCAGCATCAGTCCTTCCAATGAACACCCAGGACTGATCTCCTTTAGGATGGACTGGTTGGATCTCCTTGCAGTCCAAGGGACTCTCAAGAGTCTTCTCCAACACCACAGTTCAAAAGCATCAATTCTTCGGCATTCAGCTTCCTTTGTAGTCCAACTCTCACATGCATACATGACCACTGGAAAACCATAGCCTTGACTAGATGGATCTTTGTTGCCAAAGTAATGTCTCTGCTTTTTAATATGCTGTCTAGGTTGGTCATAACTTTTCTTCCAAGGAGCAAGCATCTTTTAATTTCATGGCAATTAGAGTCCATCTTTTCTTTAAAAAAACAGGAGGTTTTTATTTTTGTGAATTATGACTTTAGAGTAGATGGAACTTGGGAGACTTCCTAAGGCGATTCTGTTGTGGTTGGGTAGGGAAGCTGCACCCTGCCAGGATCAGGGCCTTGCCCCCACTGCGGGGTCCTTTCCTAGGACAGAAGGCCGGTCTGTATGTGTCCTCAGAGCGGGGCCCACCACCTGGGAGCCGTTCTCACCTGGGTGGGGCAGTAGGGCCTGTTTCCTCTAGTTTCCCCATCCTCTTGCCCTTAGCAGGCAGCTTGGGATAGTAGCTAAGCGAAGCTTACTCACTCACTCCAGGGATGCGGCCTTGGTTTTGTAACTTGCCAGCTTGAGGATGCAGAGTGGGCTGCTGTAAGTCCCAGATTGGTATCTGAGAGATGGAAATGGCCCTGACAGGACCACGGAGGCTTGTGAATTGGAGCAAATGAGGGGTTGTTTTGCAAAGCCCTCAGCCCACGGCCTGCAACATACAGTGATTTCTATAACTGGTGGTGTGTTTATTATTCTAAGAAACAGTACCACAGAGACCCCAGAATTCTCATATTTTCAAGTTAAAATGTTGTTCTGAAAACCCTACACTTTTGTTTTTAACCTGTATTTAATTTTAAAGAGCTGTTTTTAGAAAATAGCCTTCCTTTTTTTTTTTAATTATAAATGCCTTGTTTATTCTATGCTGAACCTTTCAAACCTGTGTCTTGTCTTTGCTCTGCACCTCTGTGAAAATAAAACTCAAGTCATAATACTGTTTGAAAGAAAAGTTAGAACCCCTGTTTGTTTTTTCAGCAAATGTGTTCAGCAACAGGAAGTCGTATTTCATATTCAAGGATATTGTCATATACACCATTCATTTATTTATTTATTTTTTTAATCCAAATGCTATATATGCCCAGGTCATTACATTATTAAAAGTAGACAACTTAGGAAAAATATAATGCAAGAACCATAGAATTTGTACCAAAGTATACATGCATCTATTTGGAAAACTCTTTAAAGCACATAACATGTACCCACAATTGTGATAGATGGTAGTCCAGTGCTTCTCAAATGCATTGTATATAGGAATCACTGGGATCTTTTTTTTCTTTTGGATTACAACTCAAGAGATCTGAGAAAGGCACTGAGATTCTACCTTTCAAGCAAGTCCACTGGTGATGTGGGTGTCCCTGTTCTGTGGACCAGACCAAGAAGTGAGGCTCTAGAGCACCTGTGTGTGGCAGAGAGTCAGCAATGAATAACTGTGATAACATCAGGTTAAATTCAAGATTAAAGTACAGTGTTATTAACCATAGTCACAATATGAAATATTGAATCCTCAGAATTTACCCATCTTAGAACTGGAAATTTGTATCCTTTGACCCCCCCATTTCCTCCACCATCCAGCCCCTGGCAACTACCATTCCAATGTTGTGTTCTATTATTTTTTTTCTTTAATTTAGATTCTATTTGTAAGTGATGTGGAGTGTTTGTCTTTCTTTGACTTATTTCACTTCGTCTAACAACCTCCAGGCTCATCCATGTTGTCACAGATGGTAGGATTTTCTTCTTTTATGGCTGAATGATATTCTTGTGTGTGTGTGCGTGACATTTTATTTACCCATTTATCCATAGATGGGCACTTAACTTGGTTCCATAACTTGGCTCTTGTGAGTAATGTTACAACAAGCACAAGACTGCAGATATTTCTTTGAGATACTGATTTAATTTCTTTTGCTTTTATAGCCAGAATTGGGATTGCTGGATCCTATTCTAGTTTTATTTTTAATTTTTGGAGGAGACTCCATACTGATTTCCATTACTAAGAGAATAGATCTTAAAAGTTCTCACCACACACACACAGAGCTATGTAACATGATTGGATATATAAATTACTTGGGTTGTGATAAATGCTGTATTTCCTAATGTATATGTATATCAAATCATCATGTTACACAAGTTAAACTTATACAATTTTGTCAGGTATTCCTCAGTAGAGTTGGAAAAGTATTAATAATAATTTCAAGTTTTCTTGAAAAGTGGAAACATTTTAGTAGTTCTGTTGCAGAGTATGATAATATAAGCTCTCTGGTCTTTGTTGAAAAATGTCCTGTGATTTTATAAGGGGTTGCTGGTGCAAAATGGGGCCAATCTGGAAAGATTGAATTAATCCCTGAGTTTCCAGTTTGGGCTTCATATCAGTACATGCCCCCCACCCGCTCCGTGGAGATTCCAGCTTAATTAGCTGAACCAGCTCAGCTGTGGTGTTGACTGCTAGGAGTTGCAGGGTGGAGGTGGGGGTGGGGTTCAGAAGAGAAAGAAATGCAGTGTTTCAGTGGCTGGCAAACATTTTCAGCAGTATTGGCATGCTTCCAGACTGTGGATAGGTGTGCATTGAAAATAAACCTGGGCAAACTCCTGGAGATGGTGAGGGACAGGGAGGCCTCTGGTGCTGCAGCCCATGGGGTCGCAAAGAGTCAGAATGACTTAGAGGCTGAACAACAGCAATTGAAAGTGAAATCATTCTGAACTCTTTTAGAGAACATTGGGTTGAAAAGTTAGGTTCATTTGCCAACGATTCTGTCTTTTAATATCTTACTTAACATCAGCTAGAGGAGGTAGCATTCACCAAGCCTATTTGACCATGAATCACATGTCTGTGGTGGGATGTAGATTAACACCTGGGACCGTGGGTTAGGAAAAAGCTCTGCTTTCTGACACATCACAGAGATTGGCCTGATCCGAGTCCAGGCAAGGTTTGCATTCCATTTTGCACCTTAGACTGAAAGTGACTTGATCCTCACTTGCTGTTTCCTCTAGCCTTGCCCTCAATCCCTTTTCTCCATCTGCAAAGCCTCCTGTTCTGCTGTGTCAGCAAAGGCCTTGGTCATCAGCTCAGATGATGAGAGAGAGAGTTGGCCTTGGAGTGAGAGTGATGATGGGTTAAAATGTGTTTTTTTCTTCTGTGTAGCTGGGTGATTTGGCTTAGCTATTCAAACTCCCAGAGTTTTCATTTCCCAACTGTAAAATGAGGTTAATGATACTTAGCTTGCAGAGCAAAGATTAAAATATAGGTCATAAATCTGTCGCTGTCCATGGTACAGAGATACTGAATAAACTGTATCCATCATGATTACCAGGCTGTGTGTGAAACATGACAGATCAACAGTGGAGGTGAAGAGAGCAGTCAGAGTTTGAGGAAAGAGAAACAATTACCTCGTGAGATCATCAAAGAGTGTTTCAAAGACCCTGGGAACAGACAGCGTGTGGGCAGAAAGTGTGTGGGGCATTTTAAACATGGGATGTGCAAAATGTTTACAATATATGCATTTACATATATAAATGAATAGGTTACATATATTTAGTGCTGGTGTTCAGCCACTGATTCATGTCCCACTCTTTGTGACCCCGTGGACTGCGACATGCCAGACTTCCCTGTACTTTACCATCTGCAGGAGTTTACTCAAACTCGTGTCCATTGAGTTGGTGATGCCATCCAATCACCTCATCCTCTGCTGTCCCCTTCTCCTCCTGCTTTCAGTCTTTCCCAGAATTTATGTATCTGCTTCCCAGGTGGCACTAGTGGTAGAGAACCCATCCGCCCATGCAGGAGATATTAGAGACACAGGTCTGATCCCCGTGAGATCAAACCCACAGGTTGAGAAGATTCCCATTCCAGTACCTGCCTGGAGAACCCCATGGACGGAGGACCCTGGAGCCTGGAGGGCTGTGGTCCGTAAAGTGGCACAGAGTCAGACACGGCTGAAGCAACTTAGCGTGTGTGTGTGTGTGCGTGCATGCGTGCATGTGTGTGTGTGTGCATGTGTGTGCATGTGTACACACATTTGTGTGCTTGCATGTGTGCGTGCATGTGTGCATGCGTGTGTGTGTGCGTGTGTGTTTGTGTGTGTGCATGTGCGTTTGTGTGTGTGCACATGTGTGTGTGTGTGCGTGCGCGCACGCGTGTGTGTGTGTTTACACTTGTCTGTACAGCAGAAACTCACATGGCACAATGAAGGAACACAACATTTCAAATGTCCAGGACTCATGGCTGGAATGTCTGGGGGTTTCTGGCTGTGTTCGAGGATCTCCGTTTTGATCAGTGCTCTACAAGAGTCTCGGGGAATGCAACTTCTAGAAACAGAGGGATGCCTTATGAAGAAACTCTGATGCTCTCAGCTAGACCAGGGGCAGGTTTGGGGGCCTTCCCTACTCACCCCTTCCTGTCACCGTCACAGAGCACCAGCATGGTTTAAGGTGGAAACTCTTTCCAAAGATCTTCTGAGGCAGTTGGTCCAGAACTAGCTGAGCGGCCTGCTCGTTTCAGCCATAGCTCCCAGCAGTGTGATCCTGGATAGTAGAGGGGCTCCTGTCGGTGGACTAGGAAAGCAGTCAGACATTCAAGAAAGCGTAGAAATACAAGGAGGGAAACTTGAGGCTAGGGTTGGTGAAAAAAGTGAAAAGCATGCAGTTCTTTCAGACTGGGTTTGAGATGTTCAAAGGAAGAAAGCACAATGAATTGGACAAGAAAAACTTATTTGGGGGCCAGAGACAGATGCAGGAGTGAGCCTCAGCATAGAGGTAGATGCAGGGGTGAACCTCACTGTTAAGACAGATGCAGGGGTGAACTTTGGCATGGAGGCAAATGCAGGGGTGTACCTAAGCATGGAGGAGATGCAGGGGTGAACCTCAGCATGGAGACAGATGTAGGGGTGAACCTCAGCATGGAGGCAGATGCAGGGGTGAACTTCGGCATGAAGACAAATGTAGGGGTGTAGCTCACCATGGAGGAGATACAGGGGTGAATGTCAGCATGGAGACAGACACGGGGGTGAACCTCAGCATGGAGATAGACGTAGGGGTGAACCTCAGTATGGAGACAGAGGCAGGGGTGAACCTCTGCATGGAGGAAGTAGTTGCCAGAGGCTGGGGTGAGATTCCTGACATCCCCCGCAGGGCTTCTTTGTGTCCACAGATCAGTTTTGTGAAGGTTTCATGTACTAGAAGGAGGCCCCAATCCATACAGGGAGACTGCCAGTATTCAGAAGAAGAGCAAGTGAGTACATTGTGTGTACATTTTCTGTAGCTTTACATTGGGCAACTTTTAAGCAGTTGATCCCATTCAAAAGTGTGTGTGTGTGTGTATACATGATAGACCAGGCAAGAAGGTAAGCCTATACTTGAAAGAAAGAAAGTGAAAGTCACTCAGTTGTGTCCAACTCTTTGCAACCCTTGGACTACACAGTCCATGGAATTCTTTAGGCCAGAATACTGGAGTGAGTAGTCATTCCCTTCTCCAGGGGATCTTCCCAACCCAAGGATCAAGCCCAGGTCTCCCACACTGCAGGTGGATTCTTTACTGTCTGAGCCACCGGGGAAGCCCTATATTTAATTTCTGTTTTTTTAAAAAAAAGTGTAATGTAATCCTAATGACTGGAAACAGATACGTCTGCAGGAAAAATCATTTATTCTCAGCAAATGTGCCTTGCACATGGTGGGGGATATCTTGAAGTCTAAAATGGGACGTTGATTTACAGCCCATCGGTGCTTCTTTGGGACCTTCTAACTCACCACCAGCAGTGGGACGGGCCAGCCGGTCTCCACTGACATCCATCACTCCATACCCTGAAGTTCCGAGGGGCCCAGAATCTACAACATGGCTTTTCTCAACCAGTCACACCTGAGTAACATAAGGGTCACACTGTTTTGAAAGCTGAGAACATGAGCACAGTAAGAAAAGCATGGTCAGAGCAGCACAGTGACATCAGTTATTGTTTCTGTACCTGGATCACCCACTTCTCTCCCATTACCACCAGATTCTAGTCTGTAGTTTGTATAGCTTCGTAGAGTTACCATGAGTTGGATCAAAGCCTGAAATCAGGTATTGATTTTGCAAACATCACTTCAAGCTTTCTCATTTCCTCCCTTCCCCCTGGTTTGTGTGCTCTGACACACATGCACGAACATTTGCGTGTGTGCTGCTGCTGCTGCTAAGTTGCTTCAGTCGTGTCCAACTCTGTGCGACCCCATAGACGGCAGCCCACCAGGCCCCTCCGGCCATGGGATTTTCCAGGCAAGAACACTGCATATGTGAGTGCACATAATGTAGATGCTGAGCTCAGAACCAAGAAAACACATTGATTTTTTTGAAAATTGGCAGTCTGTTCAAATCAAGCTCTGGTTATATATTAATTTTTCTTTAACTAAAAATAAAAGGTCAAAATATTATACTTGACTATAATATTTTTCCCTTGATGTACCTAGTTGAAAAATTATAGTATTATATTTAAGAGTGTTAGGATTCAGGGAAAAAAAACACACACAGTCATTATTTAATGTTGTATTCCATTCTAGAAACATATATTAGTGCATCTCTCTCTAGCTTTATCAACTTAAAACCAAAGGCACTAACCATTGAAATTAGACATTCCAAATTGGAAAGCAGCTACTGATTTGTAGCCTTTGGCAGTGGATCGGAATTTAGCTCAGTACATTGGGAACAAGTGTGAAATTTTAGTAAGAACAGCAATCTGATATTGACGTGAAGTTTGCCACTGATTTTAAGTATCGTTTCACTGCATAGATCATGTTTTACAAGTGAGGCTTGATAGTCTTTGGGCCAGAATTTTCCGTGACTGCTCTGCACCCCCGAGCTACAGTTGAATGTCCCAAGAGATGACTCAGAGGTTCCCTAAGGGAAGATTCTATGGTAACAGTGGCCCGTCATCATGAACTTGTGATGAAAACGCATCTCTCAGAGTCAGTACCATGACCTGAGGAGGACCGCTGTCTGAGAACATTGTGATAAAAGGAATCCATGGAAGAAAAGCAAAGTCAGAAATAAAAACGACCTCACCATTAACAAGGGCCATTGCAGGACTTGTGGGCAGTTTTCTGGTCCAAGGTTAGGGCAGGTAGCTCCATAAGCCTGTTTTCACAGATGGCTTAATATACGGGTGAAGGTTTGCTGACAGGCGAGATTATTTTAAGTGTGGGAGGAAACAAGAGATACTGGAGACCATCTGAATTGCTGGACATTCCAAGAGGAAGAAGTCCGCAGCCTGGGCTGGAATCCCAGCTCCACCGTTTTATCGGGTTGTCTTCCTGGGTTGATGAGGCCTGTTTCTTTTCCTGCAGGGTGGAAGTTTCCAGGTTGTTGTGGCTCTGTGGCAGGGAGGATGGTCATGGCTGAGCCCTGCCCATGACCCAGGGTTGGGGGGCGGTGCTGTGACCGTGGTGGTTACCGACCTTGCTGCCATCACAGTGATTCCTTGGCTGCCCCTTCCTTCATCTCTTTCTCCGGTTTTCTACCATCAGCATCTCCCACACGAAGGTGGAGAAGCGTCCTTTGGATGTGCCCAATCCTCCTGCTCTCTGTCCTCGGAGGCCCCTGCCTTGTCTCCTGGCCTCTCTGGGCAACATCTTGCCCACTTACTTCAGTAGGATCTTTCTTAAAAGTAGTGCTTCTTAATGACGGGTGACCTTCTCATGGATATTCCAGATCTAGATAATGCATGTCATTCATGGTGAATCAGAACTTTTCTCCTCGTGGGGTATTTAATCATAGTAATAATAACCACAGTAGTTAAGACCTAGATATGGATTCTGTGCACCAACCATTGTTGTAAACACTTAATTCTACCAGCTACCCTTGCTGTATGTGCAATTATGACCCCCATCTGCAGATGAGGAAACAAAAGATACCATAAATCACACAGCATCCTACAGCTCATGAAGGCAGGTCCAGGTTGTAAACCTGACAGCTTGAAGTTTAGCCCAGGTTGTGGCTCACTCTACTTAGCTTTATACTACAGGAAGCCTATCAGACAAAATCAAATATTCTTGGTAGGCGTGCCGGTGACCCATTTAGGAAGGAGGTTCTAACTACTCCTCTTCCTGTCTTTGCCAAGTGTGTGGGGTGTAGGGTCAGAGTTCCCCATTGCATATTTATCAAGCACATGAATGAACTATATAATAGTCTTTCTTCAGGGGACTCTTCGAATCACAGAGAGAAATGACATGACAGATCATTAAAGAGCAATCAGAGGGGGACATCATGGGTCTCATTTATCAATTTAAAATGCAAAATGTGCCATGTGTTGTGAAGAGAGCTTGAAAAGACCTGAGTAAACAAAGTTATATTTTCTCTACTGTGGAAAGCATTGTGGATTCCATGGACCTCCAGTATGTGGCGTGTCCAGCATAACTTCCACCCCAATTTTCTACTGGTGGTCTCCTGGCATTTTGGAACACAAGTAGCCAGTGTTGGAGTAAACCAGTGGGAGGGGCGTTTCTGACTGTGGGGAAGCCATCGTCTGCACATGGTACTTTATGGGGCCCCCGGGTGTGGGTAGTGGTGTGGACCCAGATGATGGGAGGATGTACTCTTTAGTGGGAAACGCTGTGGGAATTTCAGGGATATGGGGGTTCAGCCTGAAAAGCCTGCCTGCAGCTGAACACAGGGAAGGGTTTATAGAGACGCTCGCTCCGACCAACACAGCTGCAGTTCATGGGGTTGGACATGACTTAACAACTGAACAGCAATGATTAAGTGATATACTGGAAAATGCTTTATAGTCTGTAAAGCACTGAACGATGATGGGGTTGATTTTATATTTTAAAAATGTAGAAAGAGGGAAACAGAAAAGCCACTCGCTGGGAATAGATGTGACCTTGACGAGCTTGGGGGTTGAAAGAATATAGACACGTCTGTGCTGTCAACAGTGAAAGAGCCCCGTGAAGTCCCTTTCCTAGTTCTTGTATTTTCACCCCAGCTGTGGTGGCTGAGGATACAGCCACACTGTTAGAGCAAGTGGTCTTTTTGGAGCATCCCGTTGACTGGGTTTATCCATGACTGCCTGCAATTCAAACAGCCTCTAAAATTGAGGTGCTTTTCCACACTACCTTAGTCAGCTTGGTCTCCTAAAATAAAGTGCCATAAACTTACTGGTTTACAAGCAACAGAAATTTACTGCTCACAGCTCTGAGCCTGGGACGTCCATGGTCAAGATGCCAGCCCACTCAGATCCTGGTGAGAGTCCTCTTCCCAGGCTGTGGTGACTGTCTTCTCCGTGTGTCCTCACCTGGGCACCAGGGCGGATAGGGGGGAAGTTCTAGTCTCTTCCTGTCCTCACAAAGGCACTAATCCCAGCACAGGGCCCCACCCTCACCACCTCATCCAAACCTTATTGCACCCCAAAAACCCCACCTCCTCAGATCACCCCATTGGGAATCAGGCTTCAACGTACAGATTCTGGGGGGGATGCAGGCGGCCGTCCACAACACGCACCACATCCTGTGAGTTTAAAGCAGATTAACAGCCACATTTCCTGCTTTCTTTCTCTCTCCCTTTGGTCTCTGCAGGCGGGCTGACACCTTCTTAACTTTTCATCAACATTTCCATCATGCCTTTAGTAGCAATCAAAATAAAATAATACTTGCCTGGCACCTCTGATACAATATTCAAAATACATGAGAACATATTGCAGTCTGCTGCAAGAGAGGATGTCCTGCATTTCCTGACCTAAAGCATGATATAAATTACAGAGATTTCACCGTGTCTGTGCACTCCACTCCGACCACAGCTATAAGCCCGGCAAGGGACAGAGGCGCCATGTTTAAATGGGTGAAGCAGAGCCTTGTGTTGCTCTGTGTTGCCCACATACTGTTGTGTACATCTGGAAGAGACATCTTATAGCCCAGGTGTTGCATGATATTATTATTTTTCTTCTTGTCATCTTCTAATTGCTGTAAAGCCCACGCTTCTAGGAGGCAGTTTAAAAGCAGTGGAACCTGTGGTTTGCAATCAACTGCATATTATGACATGAATTCCCCATCCACTCACTGTTCCCGTATTGTGTGTTCCTTTCATTAAAGCTAATGGGAGCACTGGGAAGGTGATCAAGGGTAGGCCAGACCTCAGTAAACAGAGAATGTCTCAGAGATGGGAAGCCACCTTCCCTTCAAAGCATCATGACTATAATACGCTCATGTAATATTTCGGGGACACATCTTTTACACCAATATCAGCACGTTCAATTAGTGATAATTAGAACCCAGCTGGGAAGAGCCATCTCAGTACCACTGTGAAGAGGCCAAACAAGGCAGATGACACTTCTCATTCGAATCACTTCCTCACAAACATGCCTGAGTCTATTCATTGGCCCCTAAGAGAATCTATCCTTTTCAAACCCACATGTGGTGTTGTATTGCTACCCTGCAAGGCATATTGAAGCATTTACAATTATGGACACATCCTTGACTTGCTTGGAATAATATCTTTATTGATAGGTAGAGTCCAGGAGTACAAATAGAATATGAGTTGAATAAATCTGTGAATTACAAAATATTGTATAAATGAGAGGCAAAATTAGGCATGCTTAAGAAGGAGACGGAAGTAAAGAGAGAAGTATGAAGCAGTTGGTGTCTTGAGGGATGGGAGCTTACGGGGCGACTGAAGCTTCAAGTGATTACCCACTGACCCCAGCCCCCGGGGTCCCAAGGTACAGCCCCCACGGGGGACCTAGGGCCACAGGTTTGCTGGAAATGAGCTGTTTCTTCACTAGAGAGGAGGCTTTTCTTCAGGGAAGACCTTGCCCTTCCTTTTGTTAGTCCCACAGGAGCCTCTCAGTACATGATGGTTTGATGACAGAGTTGTCATGTGTAAAAATTCAAACTTACAGCCACTTCATTCAGCACTTGTTCAAGTACTGTATCTTTTCTGGGGGAGCTACAGTATAAGATGAACATAGCAGTCAGACATCCATGCAAGCTTTTGGTGCCATTATGTGTGAAATGGATTCAGAGCTCTATTACTGCTCTTTTGTTTATGAATTTATCCCTAACCTGTGTTTACAAATTACGCCCATTGCCTTGTTTGAACAAAACACATACAGAATAATATAATGAAATTGAAAATGAAAGCCAGGAGGAATGAATTAATTAACTATAAATGGAGATGAATAGAATGGCAGAGACCAAAATTAATATTTAATTTTTAATTTCCAGCCATCTGTGGCAAAAAGAGGAAGTTGGCAATTTACCATACTCTCATTAGCAGCAAAGGGAAGTTACCACATTTCTCTTGGATTTTTAACATGAAATTTGAAAGTAAAATTTAACCTGGGACTTTTTGCCTGGGTCCCAGAAGAATAAAAATATGTATTGTTCTGAATAGGAGAATAGTGGCTTACCTGTGAGCGTCCCTCAAGGTAATTTTTTAAGTCAAGCCCATGATATCCAAAGCAGTTCAGAGAGGAAACACACACGCGCACAGACCTACACTTACACCTTTCTTGCTTCAGCAAGAATTATTTTCATCCTCTATTTTAGGTTACTGTCCTGGGTACCCGTGGCAGGCAGGCTGTCCAGAAAGGAATGAGACTTAATTTGTCTTCAGGGAATCCATGATCTAGTTGGATCTTCTTGTAGGCATTACTGTAGTAGGTAGACTGTGGTAAGTAATCATTAGAAAGATAATGAATATTGGCTGATTATAATCTCAGGAATTAATATATCATTTCAGTTTGAGAGCTCAGAATAAATTTAATAGTGGAAGTTTCATCCTAGGATTTTGTAATGTTGGCATTAGAGTGAAAAAAACAAAACGTACATCCAAGTGGGGAAAAAATGGAAGCAAAGGTGAGCACAGTTCCCCATAAGCCACTCCCCATAGACCTAGCAGGTGACCTGAGTCTGATCCCTGGATTGGGAAGATCCCTTGGAGAAGGGAATGGCTACCCACTCCAGTATTCTTGCCTGGAGCATTCCATTGACGGAGGAGCTTGGTGGGCTACAATCCACCGGGTCACAAAGAGTCAGACATGACTGACTGACTAATACTTTCACTTGTCATCTCTATAGACTTACCAACAAACACAACCTCATACCCTCAAACACACTTCCTGATTCATTCATTGGCCTGTCATATCTAGGTGATATATAAAATACTGGCCAACTAATATATTTATCTTGCTGTTAACTAAAATAGCAGGGGATGTAAAGTTTTCATCCCAGTATTGCAGAATGTGAACCTGTATTTAAGAACTCTATTTAAATCCAGGTGTGGCAGGAAACGCTCATATGCATCTTCGGGAACTGTTCATAGTAGATCCAATCACTCTGTCAATAGTTTCTATCAACTGCTGTCCTTCTCTGAGAGGCACTTCTCTCCATTAAGAGATCTATGTTAACAATTTGGAAACTAAACGGGCTCTTGTGTGTTGGTTTCTTTGGAGGGTACAAGTTTAATTATTCACCCTGACCTCTTGTGGGACACACTCCATTTTTCAATAAGCTGTATTTTTTTTTTTTTTTGGTATATGATCAGTAGAGAGTATATAAAGTAGGTAATTAAGCCCCATCAATTAATAATACTTTTGTATTTGTTGTGTAAATATAACTGGAAACAAAATCCATGTACTTGCCACTTGTTCTTTTCTTTTTTTTTTTCCTGTTGGTTGTTCATTTATTTATTGTTGTTAATTTGAGGATAATTGCTTTAAATGTTGTGTTGGTTCTTGCCATACGACAGAGTGAATCAGCAATAAGTGTGTGTGTGTGTGTGTATGTGTGTGTGCACATATATATACATGTTCCCTTCCTCTTGAGCATCCCTCTCCACTGCCCACCCCTCTAGGCTGTCATGGAGCACCAGGCTGAGCTCCCTGGGCTGTAGCGCAGATTCCCGCTGGCTATGTGTCTTACACACAGTAGCGTCTGTATGTCAATGCTACTGTCTCAATTCATCTCAGCCTCTCCTCCTCCCACCCCTACCCATGTCCCCATGTCCATTGCCTACGTCTGCATCTCCATTCTTGCCCTGCAAATAGGTTCATCAGTATCATTTTTTCTAGATTTTTCTATAACATATATATATGTATATATATTAATATACAATATCTGTTTTTCTTTTTCTGACTTACTTTACTCTGAATAATAGGCTCTAGGTTCATCTACTTCAATTCAACTGACTCAAATTGTATGGCTGAATGATATTCAATTATTCTTTTCTGATAATGTTTGACTTTAACATAAATCTAGACTCTAAATGTAAAAATATTTTTAAACAATAGAGTAAAAAGAGAAAAAATTTCATGTCACAGCTCGAAGAGTAAGAGCTATGGAGTCAGACAAACCCTTCTTTGACCACTTAGATGAATAGCTAATGTAGTTCAGATTAATACTGCTTTCTTATCTGTCTGGAGAAACCATCTGCCTAGACCATGATCACTGATTTATTCTTTCCATTTGAGTTTTTTATGTACATTTTCTAGTCTGTGTGCAATGCCCTTGTCTTCATAGAGTTTGCAATCTATAAACATATATCAAAAAAGAAAAAAAAAAAGAAAATGCCTACAATTTATGGGAAAAGCCATGAGTGAAATGAGATCAAAAAAGATAGTTTGGTAAAACAGTCTTCCAAGTGGTAGGGAAAGCAGGAGATTTGGAGAGACAGAAATGAAACAGGAAACCACAAAAGGAGATCCCATTTAAATGAGTTGCATCAGTGCTTGAAAGCAACTGGTCCAAATTTTCCAGCAATTGGTCCAAAGCAAAAGCTGAAGACAATCATCACTGCTAGACTGGCCCTTCCAAAAATGTTAAGGGAGGTCTTCAAGAAGAAATGAAAGGATGCTGTGCATAAAAGGAAAACATCTGAAAGTATAAACTCTCTGGGAAAGTTAGTTATAACTCCATGAAGCTCAGAAAAAAAGGAAGGCAATTGATAAAAAAAAAAAAAATGCTACCTGTACATCCCACTCTAAGCTGGGGAATGAAGATAAACTGTTAAATCTTAAGATCAGAAATACTCACTTTAGAATAACTACTCTAGGATATTGGTTCTGGTGAACTGTCATATCAGAACTAAATATCTCCTGCCCACACAAGGTGCTCACCTGCAGTGGATGTTGCTGCCATAGAAGCCCAC